>NC_134837.1:191805824-192105824 GCF_004210375.1 Tachypleus tridentatus | reverse complement strand
ATTAGCTAAGCGGTTTTAAGAGAAGTGCGATTTTTTCGTTTGGCGGATTTCAGAATGAATGACCTGAAGGAGCAACGACTTGCTGTGAAAGTTTGTGTTAAACGTGGAAAATCTGCCACAGAAACTTTTGCTATGCTTAACACGGCTTACGGTGATGTTGCTATGAAGCGTACGGCATGTTTCAAGTGGCATGAACGTTTTAAGGATGGTCGACAGTCCATTGAAGATGATGAGCGTCCTGGACGTCCTTCCACGTCAACTGACGACCTACACGTCGACAAAATCAACACCCTGGTGCGGGCAAATCGACGTCTGACTGTCAGGGAGCTTGCTGAAGAGTGTGGGATATCAGTTGGATCTTGTTACGAGATTTTACCGAAAATTGAAGATGCACCGCGTTGCTGCGAAATTCAGCCCTCAGAACTCTTGAGTTTTTGGCCAAACACTCGATCACTGTTCCTCACCGCCCCCCCTACTCACCTGACCTTGCTCCTTGCGATTTTTTCTTGTTCCCCAAACTCAAAAGACCCTTGAAAGGAAGAAGAAGATTTGAGACGATTAAGGCAAATGCGACGAAGGAGCTGGAGGACATTAAAAGAAGCCAAACTGTTTCAACGAAAACACCGTTGGGATAAGTGTGTGCGCTGGGGAGGAGAGTACTTTGAAGGGGTCCCAGACCTGTAACTTCTAAATAAAGTACATTTTGTTTTATGACGTCAGTCCGCGTATTTTTTGAACAGACCTCGTAGTTTCGATTTCTCGGTCTTATAGTTCAGCAGTTCTGAAGAAAGCTACTTAACATTAACATTATATTACAGTAAAGAAAAGAAGAAACATTGGTTTAACATTATTCTTAGCAAGTTGCTTATTAAGAATCAGTAACGCCATCATACCTAAAATATTGTTCCGAAGCAGTTTGGTTCCTAACGGAGTCTGTCTGGGAAAAATAAGAGTATATTTAATTAAAATATAGTGAATAAAGAAAGTAACGTGTTTGTTTAATCATACGTTGATATCAATAGAAACTGAGAAGCAAGGACAACTTATATTAAACATTTTTATATCAGTTTCAATTATCCTTTGAATAACTCTGAAACTTTGAGTGTCGAAAATGGAATTGAAAAATAGTTGAGTTCAAAAATACATAAAGAATTATGGATCTGGTATCCCCCTAGCTGTCTTACTTATGTAATACAGGGTGTTTGGAAAGTCACTGTGCAGTTTTGTAATCATATGTCTATTCAGTCTATTTCAAGCCAGCAACTGATAGCGGTGTTTAGAAACAAAATAAGAAGAATCCAAGCCTGTATTGATGTTAACGGGGGCCACTTTCAACATTGTTTATAATTGTCATTCATATTTACCTTCTGTATTCTATACTGAAACATGTCTGTTAATAAATATATAAGTGCACAGAGACTTTCCGAACACCCTGTATAAGTTTAATGTTCACTTGTTACTTATGGCACATGGTCAGAAAAGGCTTTAAAAAATGTGTGTTTAATAAAACTGAGCAGTTCGAATAAAGAAATAATTACTTTAAAAGCTGCGTTACTTGTCAGAAACTAATGTTAGATAATTTATTCGGTTGTAAACAAACCCCGAATTTCTGGTTGTAGAACTATAATGCCCCCAGTGACCCAGCGGTAAGTCGGAGGGCTTGTAATATAAAAGTCGGGTTGCGGTACCTTAGGCCCGGCATGGCCAGGTGGGTTAAGGCGTTCGATTCGTAATCTGAGGATCGATAGTTCGAATCCCTATCGCACCAAACATACTCGCCCTTTCAGTCGTGGGGGCATTATATTGTGACGGTCAATACCACTATTCGTTTGTAAAAATGTACCCCATGAGTTGGCGGTGGGTGGTGATGACTAACTACCTTCCCTCTAGTCTTATACTGCTAAATTAGGAACTGCTAGTGCAGATAGCCCTCGAGTAGCTTTGCGCAAAATTGAAAATAAACAATAAAAACAAACAAGCGGTACCTTAGGAGGGTGCAGCACAGATAGCGTGTAAGAACAAACTGTCAAGAACTCTAGTGTGTTCTAGGTACTCAAGCGCATCTTTGTCTGTAATAATTAAACCCTGTGATGTATAATAATTTCTTACTCATTGGACAATCCTGTAGAGATAAGTAAAGAAGCTTCTTCGCTGTTCCTGTAACTTATTATAAAATCTGACAATCCTTGCATTCAGCTGAAATCCGAAACTAAACTATCAATGGCCATTAATTATGAAATAAACAATTTGAACACTAGGAAAGGTGAGTTTTCAGATTTGACAACTATAAACTAATGAGTGAATATCGTTCAAATTTACCTACATTTAATAACAAGTTCTAAGAATGTAACAATAGAAGAAAACATCTATACAGTGAAATGGATGACTATTTTGCATTGCTGTAAATGGATGTACGATTAAGTGTCGGTTTCAAATGTGTAACATTTGCTTCCCCACGAGGGCTAATCTTCCCAAGTCTTATTCCTACCCATAACCTGTAAAAGATACCGAAATACGGGTCTTTGTTATTTGAAGAACTGCGATTCTAAAACGAATTAGTACAAAATACCAGTGTATAAATAAAGAAAACTAAACACGACCGACGTCCTAAATTTCAAAGGGTGACACTATTTACCGTCGAGTTGGTTGGGCTAGTAATCAATTATATAGTTCGAAAACACAAATTTTATTTGTTCTTAGAATAACAGTTTGGTACCTAATATGATACAATCTGGGCCATCTTATAATTCATAGCAATGACGTATAAAGTAACTTCTACTCTTTGGCTAATCTGGAAGGAACGACCTCCCATCCCCACCCTCGATGATCCAATGGAAACTCTGAAGCCAAATAAATTTAAACATTATGTTTAAGAACGCACGTTAGGCACAACACAGATAGATCATGACGTAACTTTATCCCTAACAGTAAACAAGCAATATGTTGAGAAAGAATGTAGATGAGAATATAGAACGACCACAACAAAACTGTAATTACTGTAATTACCCTCGAGCGAGATTTGCATGACAGGAAACTATACCTGGTTTTGTTATTCAGAACAGCTGGTATGGGTATTAACACTTTTATTGAAGCAGAGAACAACGTTTCAGGTTAATCCGAAGATAACCTAGGAAGGTCG
This sequence comes from Tachypleus tridentatus, assembly GCF_004210375.1. Lineage (NCBI taxonomy): Eukaryota > Metazoa > Arthropoda > Merostomata > Xiphosura > Limulidae > Tachypleus > Tachypleus tridentatus. The sequence goes on along the minus strand of NC_134837.1, from coordinate 192,102,685 downwards.
AAACGTTGTTCTCTGCTTATCAATAAAAGGGTTAATACCTATACCAGCCGTTCTGAGATACACTTTTATTTCATTTCGGTTTATCGTCATCAAGAATTACTGTACCTGGTTTTCTTTCAGCCTGTTGTAACACGTAGAGTTGTCAGCCCAGTCGGGGTCACACCACGTCCAAGGTAACTTACTCTGCATTGAGGCAAACGTGTAAAATATTGTCAAGCACATGATAAAATTGTAGAATGTTGTCAAGAAGAAAGTTGACAGCATCTGAGCAAACCCGATCCCTGAAATAAACCATAGCTGCTGCAATCCGAGTATCAGTCCACAGAATCGTACATTTATATGCAAAAACGGCTCGTTTGGGTTGAGAAAATATTTTACAAATATTTGGTATTAACTGGAATGTCATATTTTGTTACTAATTTTTGCCAAATGTTGGTTATTTGCTGATGTCAGGAATATATGGTATACAGCAGTATATGGTTTCGTGGTTTTTTGATTCGTGAGCTGTATTTACTTTAGTTGGTTGATTTTGCTTTCTGTCTAGGTGTGTGCGTATAATGTTTTCTACGGTTTGTGGAGGAAACTTATTGATGTTGATGAAGTATTGTTTTATTTTGTCTAATTCATCGTTAATTTTATAGTTGTATTATATTTGTGGTGTGCGTGAGTCGGTTTTACGTAGGTAGGAATAAAGTGTTTGTGAAATTGTGTTGGCTTTTTTCATTTGTAGTAGTAATTTGTTCAGTTGCGTCTCGTGTGTCTTTGTTGGATTTGTGTGTATTGCTTTAAATTTGTTCGTGTCTGATAGGATGTTATTCATTTTTTGGATGTATTCATTCATGTTCATTATGACTATAGCGTTACCTATGTCTGCTTTTAGAATTTTTATGTTTTTGTCTTGTTTTAGATTTTTAATGGAATTAATGTCTCTTTTTTGTAAGGTTGTTTTTTAGTTTTCTGTTTTGTAAAAAATTTCACAATTTCACAAACACTTTATTTCTACCTACGTAAAACCGACTCACGCACACCACAAATATACGGCATCCCCAAACCTCATAAACCAGATTGTCCATTACGACCAATAATGTCCACATATGAATCGTTTAATTACAATCTTGGTAAATACATAGCATGGGCATTCTCCGAATATGTAACATCAGCCAGCTCATTCATTAAAGACTTTTTTAATTTCAAGTCTAATCTAAATCAACTTAATCATAAAGCCTTAATGGCCAGTTTCGATGTTATATCCCTCTTTACAGAAGTTCCAACCACTGAAGCCTGCAAGATAGCCTTAGAACTCTATATCCGAGACCCTAACCCAACCATAGAAATTCCCAGTAACCAGTTAGCAACCCTAATAGAATTCACCACGATAAAGACAAACTTCATGTTCAACAACCAAAACTATACACAAACAAATGGCCTAAGCATGGGCAACCAAGTATCACCAGTTCTAGCCAATATTTTTATGACACAAGTTGAAACACAAGCAATTAACACAGCATTACATCCACCACTATACTGGTACAGATATGTAGATGACACGGTTGCGGGATTCAAATCTACAGAACACATACTTAATTTTTTCAATCACATTAACTCTATACATCCCAACATTAACTTCACATGTGAACAGGAAGAAAGCAATCAAATATCATTTCTTAACCTCAAAATTACAAGAACCGACACACAATTCAAAACAGAAATCCACCGAAAAATCACCCATACTGGACTATACATTCCTTGGGACTCAGCACACGAAACAAAACAAAAACTCAACATACTAAGAAACCAAATAAACACAGCCATAAAACTATGCTCACCAGATAAAATTAACGATGAATTAGACAAAATAAAACAATACTTCATCAACATCAATAAGTTTCCTCCACAAACCGTAGAAAATATTATACGCACACACCTAGACAGAAAGCAAAATCAACCAACTAAAGTAAATATATCTCACGAATCAAAAAATCACGAAACCATATATTGCTGTATACCATATATTCCTGACATCAGCAAACAAATAACCAACATTTGGCAAAAATTAGTAACAAAATATGACATTCCAGTTAATACCAAATTTATTCAAAAACCAGGCACAAAACTGAGGTCTATACTATGTAAAAACTACACTGACAAACACCACACCAACATTATTTACAAAATACAATGTGATAACTGCCACGACTTCTATATTGGAGAAACAAGTAGAAAAATGGAAACCAGATTTAAATAACATAAAAAGTCACCTTCACACGTTTTCGAACACTGCAAGTCAGATAAACACAACATAACCATAGAAAACACTCAAATACTAAATAAAGAAACGAACATAAACAAACGCAAAATTAAAGAAGCCTTACTTATACAACAACTTAAACCCTAAATAAACCAATATAAAGGAACGCCTTTATACCTATATTAATATAATAAAATAAAATAAATTATATATTCAAACATCTAACACCGCCCTCTACATTCCGACACTCAGTTACACAACCCCTTTCAAACATGTGGTCAGCTTCCGGTCAGTTACCTCTTTCTTTGTGAACCTGACGATGACCGAAGAAGGTCGAAACGTTGTTCGCTCTTCTCTGTAAAATATTTTCTCAACCCAAACGAGCCGTTTTTGCATATAAATTTCTCAACAAGTGGGTTTCTCGACATCACTAAGAATCGTACATGTTATTAAAAAAAATATATATATATATGTATAACAAATCTCCCCGTTACAATTTTTTTTTTTTCCAGAATGTTAATTTAAAACTACTGGTGGTAGTTTTTAAATGTAATTGAAGTGCTCTTTCACACTATTCGTAATAGACCAATTAAATATTTAAAGTGTAATGACAACCTATATTCCATCAGTTAAATATTTAAAGTGTAATGACAACCTATATTCCATCAGTTAAATATTTAAGTGTAATGACAAACTCTATTGGACCAATCAAATATGTCGCGTGTAATAGCATTCTATATTAGCTCAGTTAATTGTATAAAGTGTAATAGCATCTTTTATTAGCTAAGTTAAATGTATAAAGTATAATAACATCATGTATTAGCTCAGTTAAATATGTGTATCATGTTGTATTGTTTTAACATCAATCTTATTTTCAAAAATAATGTGTGTTAATGTTTTGTAAGGATTTTACGAGAAAACCTCGAATACGTTATCACTTTCACTTGTCTAAATATTGAGTACAAGTAATAATAAAAAGATCATTTATGACCGTTGTTTTGGTTCAGTTATAGTCACTGAATCACTATACTACACCATCACAAAAGGTATAAACTAAAGTTTTAAACTTTCTTGTAACTTAATATCTACTCCTTATGTATTAACCCACTGACAGATATAAGTTCCGTATATTTAATAATTGTGGTTCTTAATCGTTGTAAAGTCAAACAACGCTAAGTTAAAACGCACGGTTGTGTTTTTAGAACGAGAAGCATTTGACCGTTGTTTGTTTTCCAAATTAAAGGGTAACTTTACAACGGTAGTCATTGTGTGCTAGCTAGTTTGTGGTCTGTATTAATATAGTTTGTACGTTTTGAAATATACTAATGATCCCACCTTTAAATCCTGGAAGACAGTTCCAAACTTTGACTGGACTTGAGCTAGCAAACTGTCCTATAGCCAGTTCCATGTAGTATAGCGGCTTAGCCATTATGAACAGTAGTATGAAGTATGGAATCAAAAACACGCCTGAAACATAAAATAAAAGTTGGTTTAAGCACCATGATCTAGAGTTTGTTTATTTGTTTTATAGTAAAACCGCATTAGGCTATCGACTGTGTCCACCGCGGGGAATCAAACCTCGAATTGTAAAGTTGTATGTTCGGTAGATTTACCGCTGTTCTACCGGGGGGCCATAATCTGAAGAAAATAAATATTACAAACATTTTTTAACTTTAGAACTATCAGGTGGAGGTGTATGGGTCTAGTATAATTTTCAAACATATTTTTTAATTATGAGTGTGTATGTGTGTCTTTTATAGCAAAACCATACCGAGCTATCAGCTGTAACCACCAAGGGGAATCGAACTCTCCTTATTTTTTGGGGACGTTTCTAATCAATTTGTGTGTGTCTCGTTGTATGCAAGTCAGTGACATTATTGACTACAAAATTCTTTATAGCACATCAGCCACATACAGAAAACTGGCCAGGCATTCGACTTGCAGTCTGACAAGTGCCGATTCGAATCCCCGTTCTACCAACCATGCACGACTTTCAGCTGTGGGAGCGTTATCAAGTGACAGTCAATCCCACTATGCTTTGGTAAAAGAGTAATCCAAGAGTTGACAGTGGGTGGTGACTACTAGTTGCCTTTCCTCTAGTCTTACACTGCTAAATTATGGACAGCTAGCGCAGATAGCCATCGTGTAGCTTTACGCGAATTTCAAAACAAACAAACAAACAAAACGTGAAGAAAAATAATGCGGTTATTTGGTTTATTTCCTTTAGTAAATATTAATGTATTTTATATAGGAAATGAGCCATTTTTCTCGATTTATTTTGGCCAATTCTTTACACTGAGTACTGCAACAGGAAAAAAAATTGAAATCACTCAACACCAATCAACATTCGGATTTCACCAGTAGTAAATGGTAATGTAGGGTTAAAAATGTAAATAGCTTCGAAAATAGCCTTTAAATTAATGTTTTAAATACCAGTTTTTTATTCTTTCTTGAGAATCAACAGCACATTCAAATAACATGAATTTATTATGTCTTTCAAAAATAACCTTTTGAAGACCGGAAGAAAACCTATTCCGAGTATATTGTTGTTGTTTGTATAATAAAACACCGCAAAAAGTACCTACCTCCGCCATTTTCGTAGGCTAAGCTGGGAAATCGCCAAACATTTCCAAGTCCTATTGAAATTGAGATGCAAGAAAGGAGAAACTCGATTCCTTTCGACCAGTTTCCTCTGTGGTCGGTATGATCGTTTTCTTCGTTAATCTGAAAAGTATTAAAAATACATTTTTTCATACAACTTTTACGTGGTGCGTTAAGACTAAAATAAGAGTTAACGCACTATCTCTTGTTCGGCTAACTTGCCTAAATTTTACGTTTTCTGCCGCAGCTTTAAACCAGTAAACAGGATAAATAACGGAAAGAGAAAATAATAATATGTTCCAAGATAACAAAGCATATTTGTAGGATTAGGTTTTTTTAATCCAAACCGATCTCGCAGGTGTATTGTTTTTCCCCTTTGGATTATAGAATAAATCACCAGACAATGATCGTTATAGCTCAGTTTAATTTTGGAGCAGTAAGTAATGTGCATATTTCAGATCATTTAGCTTCAATACACGAAATTTGTGGTTTTCAAACACGTGACAACGTAACAAAGAAATAATAAATTCAGAGAGATGATCATTCAATTACCAAAATTATAAACGGTTTTCAACTATAAGAACTTCCTACAGAATCTTACCAGAATGTCGTGGTTCTTATTTGTTAGCAGTTAACCACAAAAGCTGCACAGTGGGCTATCTGCGCCCTGCCCGCTACGGGTATCAAAACCCGGTTTCTAGTGTTGGAAGTCCGTAGACATTCCATTGTGCCAGTTGGGGGCGATCGAGTTACATTATTTTGAATAGTTATGAATATATATATATCTAATATGAATTTTGCGTTATTTTAACGTTTATGTATGGAGTACCGTCCGAAGATAATACTGGCTAAGCGAAAGTTGAAAATAACACTGGCTAAACGAAAGTTGAAACTAATAATGGCTAACCTAAAGTAGTAATGCAATCTTTCTTCTTCCATCTACAACCTGAACAAAGAATTCTGATGTGCGTTTGTTATTATCCTGCATCTGTTTGCTGTTAAGGGCAAAGCTGCACAAAGACATATCTCTCCTGGGGAAACTGTAGGGATTGAATCCTCAATTTTAAAGTTATAAGCCCTGAAGCTTACCGCTGAGCTACTGGAGGAAGCATAATAGTAGGCACGGTAAAAACAACAAGTAAAGTGTAAGAATCAGTGTTACTGTTTTCTGTAAATATAAAGTGCACGATATTTTAAAACATTCATAATAGCCTGATGCACAAAGACTTTTATCGAATAAAGACATTCCACAAAAACATCAGTAAAAAGTACGTTTTACCTCATTTCCAGATTTTTCATCCAGTTCTCCTGATATTGTAAATAGTTTTCTCGATGAGAAAGAATTATTTGTTTTCTAAAATATAAAAAACATCATTTGTTTTGTTTTCTCGTATGACATAAAGATGATTAAATATCAGTTTCTTTTGTTTTTAAATATAAAAAACTACGAGCTGTTATGCGCTTACAAATATTCAAAAGGATGGTCGCTACCTGCCCATATTTATTTAATTAATCAATATATTTGTAGATAATGAAAATGTTACTAAACAATTTTATCTAGAAATATGCATTTAATTCAATTTAATCTAATATATGTATTACTTAATGCATTTTGCATTAAACTCTTGAGGCAAGATTTTGCACTACGCTTCCTTGTAACAGTTCTTATATTTATAAATTTATTGAATGTTTTTATAGCACATGAGCTTAGTGATAAAGCCACGTAATGACATGTATATTCCAGAGTCATCGTGTAGAATCTTAAGGTCTCAATCACGTGAGCCTTGACATTTATAAAACCGTTAAATAACGTGGAAAAGAAACCAAAGGGATTGGAAGTGCACTGCATTTAAATAAGATGAAACAATACAGAATATATAAGTATAGGTTTATAGTTACGTCAGGTTAGCACAGTAAAGATGAAACAATATAGAATATATAAGTAGAGGTTTATTGTTACGTCAGGTTAGCACAGTAAAGATGAAACATTATAGAATACATAAGTAGAGGTTTATTGTTACGTCAGGTTAACACAGTAAAGATGAAACAATATAGAATATATAAGTAGAGGTTTATAGTTACGTCAGGTTAACACAGTAAAGATGAAACATTATAGAATACATAAGTAGAAGTTTATAGTTACGTCAGGTTAACACAGTAAAGATGAAACAATATAGAATATATAAGTAGAGGTTTATTGTTACGTCAGGTTAGCACAGTAAAGATGAAACAGTATAGAATACATAACTAGAGGTTTATAGTTACGTCAGGTTAACACAGTAAAGATGAAACAATATAGAATATATAAGTAGAGGTTTATTGTTACGTCAGGTTAGCACAGTAAAGATGAAACATTATAGAATACATAACTAGAAGTTTATAGTTACGTCAGGTTAACACAGTAAAGATGAAACAATATAGAATATATAAGTAGAGGTTTATTGTTACGTCAGGTTAGCACAGTAAAGATGAAACAGTATAGAATACATAACTAGAAGTTTATAGTTACGTCAGGTTAACACAGTAAAGATGAAACAATATAGAATATATAAGTAGAGGCTTAAATAGTTACACCACTTAAACACAGTAAAGATGAAACAATATAGAATATATAAGTAGAGGTTTATATTTACGTCGGGTTAACACAGTAAAGATGAAACAATATAAAATACATAACTAGAAGTTTATAGTTACGTCAAGTTAACACAGTAAAGATGAAACAATATAGAATATATAAGTAGAGGTTTATTGTTACGTCAGGTTAGCACAGTAAAGATGAAACATTATAGAATACATAAGTAGAAGTTTATAGTTACGTCAGGTTAACACAGTAAAGATGAAACAATATAGAATATATAAGTAGAGGTTTATTGTTACGTCAGGTTAGCACAGTAAAGATGAAACATTATAGAATACATAACTAGAAGTTTATAGTTACGTCAGGTTAACACAGTAAAGATGAAACAATATAGAATATATAAGTAGAGGTTTATTGTTACGTCAGGTTAGCACAGTAAAGATGAAACATTATAGAATACATAACTAGAAGTTTATAGTTACGTCAGGTTAACATAGTAAAGATGAAACAATATAGAATATATAAGTAGAGGTTTATTGTTACGTCAGGTTAGCACAGTAAAGATGAAACATTATAGAATACATAACTAGAAGTTTATAGTTACGTCAGGTTAACATAGTAAAGATGAAACAATATAGAATATATAAGTAGAGGTTTATTGTTACGTCAGGTTAGCACAGTAAAGATGAAACATTATAGAATACATAAGTAGAAGTTTATAGTTACGTCAGGTTAACACAGTAAAGATGAAACAATATAGAATATATAAGTAGAGGTTTATTGTTACGTCAGGTTAGCACAGTAAAGATGAAACATTATAGAATACATAACTAGAAGTTTATAGTTACGTCAGGTTAACACAGTAAAGATGAAACAATATAGAATATATAAGTAGAGGTTTATTGTTACGTCAGGTTAGCACAGTAAAGATGAAACATTATAGAATACATAACTAGAAGTTTATAGTTACGTCAGGTTAACATAGTAAAGATGAAACAATATAGAATATATAAGTAGAGGTTTATTGTTACGTCAGGTTAGCACAGTAAAGATGAAACATTATAGAATACATAACTAGAAGTTTATAGTTACGTCAGGTTAACATAGTAAAGATGAAACAATATAGAATATATAAGTAGAGGTTTATTGTTACGTCAGGTTAGCACAGTAAAGATGAAACAGCATAGAATACATAACTAGAAGTTTATAGTTACGTCAGGTTAACACAGTAAAGATGAAACAATATAAAATACATAACTAGAAGTTTATAGTTACGTCAAGTTAACACAGTAAAGATGAAGCAATATAGAATATGTAAGTAGAGGTTTATTGTTACGTCAGGTTAGCACAGTAAAGATGAAACATTATAGAATACATAAGTAGAAGTTTATAGTTACGTCAGGTTAACACAGTAAAGATGAAACAATATAGAATATATAAGTAGAGGTTTATTGTTACGTCAGGTTAGCACAGTAAAGATGAAACATTATAGAATACATAACTAGAAGTTTATAGTTACGTCAGGTTAACACAGTAAAGATGAAACAATATAGAATATATAAGTAGAGTTTTATTGTTACGTCAGGTTAGCACAGTAAAGATGAAACAGTATAGAATACATAACTAGAGGTTTATAGTTACGTCAGGTTAACACAGTAAAGATGAAACAATATAGAATATATAAGTAGAGGTTTATTGTTACGTCAGGTTAGCACAGTAAAGATGAAACATTATAGAATACATAACTAGAAGTTTATAGTTACGTCAGGTTAACACAGTAAAGATGAAACAATATAGAATATATAAGTAGAGGTTTATTGTTACGTCAGGTTAGCACAGTAAAGATGAAACATTATAGAATACATAAGTAGAAGTTTATAGTTATGTCAGGTTAACACAGTAAAGATGAAACAATATAGAATATATAAGTAGAGGTTTATTGTTACGTCAGGTTAGCACAGTAAAGATGAAACATTATAGAATACATAACTAGAAGTTTATAGTTACGTCAGGTTAACACAGTAAAGATGAAACAATATAGAATATATAAGTAGAGGTTTATTGTTACGTCAGGTTAGCACAGTAAAGATGAAACAGTATAGAATACATAACTAGAGGTTTATAGTTACGTCAGGTTAACACAGTAAAGATGAAACAATATAGAATATATAAGTAGAGGTTTATTGTTACGTCAGGTTAGCACAGTAAAAATGAAACAGTATAGAATACATAACTAGAAGTTTATAGTTACGTCAGGTTAACACAGTAAAGATGAAACAATATAGAATATATAAGTAGAGGCTTAAATAGTTACACCACTTAAACACAGTAAAGATGAAACAATATAGAATATGTAAGTAGAGGTTTATTGTTACGTCAGGTTAGCACAGTAAAGATGAAACAATATAGAATACATAAGTAGAGGCTTAAATAGTTACACCACTTAAACACAGTAAAGATGAAACAATATAGAATATATAAGTAGAGGTTTATATTTACGTCAGGTTAACACAGTAAAGATGAAACAATATAAAATACATAACTAGAGGTTTATTTTTACGTCAGGTTAGCACAGTAAAGATGAAACAATATAGAATACATAAGTAGAGGCTTAAATAGTTACACCACTTAAACACAGTAAAGATGAAACAATATAGAATATATAAGTAGAGGTTTATATTTACGTCAGGTTAACACAGTAAAGATGAAACAATATAAAATACATAACTAGAAGTTTATAGTTACGTCAAGTTAACACAGTAAAGATGAAACAATATAGAATATATATGTAGAGGTTTATTGTTACGTCAGGTTAGCACAGTAAAGATGAAACAATATAGAATACATAAGTAGAGACTTATAGTTACGTCACATAAACGCAGTTAAGTTTGAGTAAAATGGAAATCGTGTTTTTTTGTGGTTTTTGTTTTCTCTACATTTACGTTCAGTCATTCCTAAGTGGTAGTTTTTAATTTGCAGTTAAATTTCTGAAGTTGAAATAATGAAAATGTTATTGAACAATTTTAAATAGAAAAAGAATATATATATATATATATATATGGGCATAATGAACTTATAATATTCTTTGAAAACAATTCCCTGTATATATTTGTAAGTTTTAGTTTTAATGCTCTATGTTAGTAGTCCCTCTTCTTGAGCTGAAAGACTAGAGAAAAAGCAGCTGATCAACAGCACCCACCGCCAATTCTTTAGCTACTGTTGTCTGACCGAATAGTGAGATTTGACTATCATTCTTATAACGACTCCATGGCCCTAATGTGCGGAATATGTATTTTGAGGTAATGGGACCCAAACTAATACTATTGGATTTACAGTCCTAGCACGCTAAATCACGAAGCCTCGTTCGGTCAGTAAAAAATAAAAAAGTAAATATACATATATATGTGAAAATATAGGATAATAATATATCTTTGCTAAATGAGATTTAGGGTTAAGTGAGATCTAATGAAACTTTGTAATAATATTAATAATTTCTAGTGTTACAGAATATAATAATTAATGTCACTTGCTATAATTTTCACTGTTTTAACTGATGCGACAGGAGCAGTCTGATGTCAAGCTCCAACCTGACTGTGTATCCAAATATCATACAGCGTTGCCGCTGAAGGCAATATGTTTTGTCAGCTGTTGGCGCATTAGAAGAGTGACAGTTAATCCCGTTATTCGGTTCAAACTCAGGCAGACCATTATAGTTCAAATTAATGCACGATTACACAGTACTAGGATCTTGGAGTATTTTGCATCACCAGAATACCAACTCAAATGTACTTTAAATGACATATTTACACACGTATATACATAGAATTGAAAAACAGAGATATAGCTTACAGAATACTCAGAAATCTAGTTTTTTTATTTTATCTTTGAAAACTATTGTGTTTAGTTATACAATAGCTGAAAGTCAAAAACCTAATATCTAAACCAACAATCAAAAATCAACTTCATTATTAAAAACAACGTAGTGATAATTCCTAACAGTGACGTCAATACAAGCTATATGATGGCGTCATTTTTGTTAATTTTTTTTCTTTTCTCTGAAGATGATAACTCTTTGGTTTGTCTTATCAATCGCATGCAGGATGTACGACCTAGAAGCCATTGTTCTTCTCACAAACAGTAAACAAATTAAAAGTTTTAAATACAATCACTTAACAGACAAACAGAAATTAGGATTCCTTCTGGTCAGTTACGTGAATTAATTTTAATTGGTTTGATTTGTTTTGAATTTCGCGCAAAACTACACGAGAACTATCTGTGCTAGCCGTCCCTAATTCAGCAGTGAAAGCCTAGAGGGAAGGCAACTAGTTATCACTACCCACCACTAGCTCTTGTATTGATGGCTATTTGAAGTCGTCCCTAACTTTGAGCAACTACCAAAGAAAATTAATGTATGTCCCCAATTTAGCAGTGTAAGACTAGAGGGAAGGCAACTCTTGGGCTATTCTTTTACCAACGAATAGTGGGACTAACCGTAACATTATAACGCCTCTTTTCAATCTCGGATTACGAGTCGAGCGCCTCAACCACCTGGCCATGCCGGGTAGTTTTCTGTTGTATCGCACAGATTCAAACACGTCCTTAGCAACTCCGAAATTTGGAGTTCTAGAACAAACCACTCCCAATTTTATTGCGAATCGCCAAACAATGTTGTGATAAAACACGATAAGCATATATACGCAGAAACTTATTACATCTTTTACACCAATCATTTGGTCTGTCATTCTCAACTGGCAACATATTTTCAGGATACTATTCTTTGTATTTCCATTGTTCTTTCGTCAATCAGTAGTTCCACGTTATCTAACACACTCGAGATGCACGTGCGTCATTACTTTCATCTTACACATTGTTAAACTTTAGTGTGTTTACGTCATCGCGACACACTTCTCTTTGCTTTTTGTTTGACTTTCGATGCCTTTGCTACTTGTTAGCTAAGGGCAGTTGAAAAGCATACATTTATTAAACTCTCAAGTGTTGATAACCAATGTATGTTATGAAACTAAAAAATAATAAAAGAAATTGTATTCCTCTCATTCATTAATCGTCGTACATTTTAATTATTACGACAATAAATATATGTTATTATCTCACATAAATGAAGATTTTATCCCTGTTGTGTTAGTGTAGATATTCTGGTAAGTAAGCGAAACTATTCCCTTGTAAACAAAAGCTAGTCAAAAGTACCCTACAATCCATCATCCATTTTAAACGATTTACGGGTTGACTACCACTCTTATAACGCACCCCCAGCTTAATATGCAATGACTATTTTGTGTAGTATCGTAGATTTACTTACAACTTTTGGTTTGGTTTAGTTTGGTTTGAATTTCGAGTAAAGATACTTGAAGGCCATCTGTGCTAGCCGTCCTTAATTTAGCAGTGTAAGACTAGAGGAAAGACAGATAGTCATCACCACCCACCGACAACTCTTGGGCTACTCCTTTACAAACAAATAGTGGGATTGACTGTCACATAATAATGCCCCCCACGGCTGAAAGAGCGAGCATGTTTGGTGATACTTTTGGTATATTGTAACTTCACAGCTTTCTGCTTAACAAATTAAACTGCTTACCAAGGTCTAGTAAAAGTCATGGAAAAATACACATAAGTGCACAATATTAAGAAGTCATGATTGTTTTGGGTTATTTAAGTTTGTTGAAAGTAAATAATAAAAGTTTCAGATCTAGTCTTAAAAATTACTTATTTTTTTTACTTACGAGTATTTTCTTTGAAATGTATGTTACAGCAACGGAAGCAAAAATTGCTCTAACTTTTCATTAATATCACTAATGGGATATCACCTAATTATTTCAAAGGAATTTTGGAAAATATTTATGATTTCTAGGTAATTGTTTTGTGATAAGAGAGGACTCTTAATATGTTTTCATTTATTTTAATTTCGATAAATAAGGAGATTAAATTAGTTGTTTAACTAACTAATAATTCCTTGTCTATTTTATATTTTCACTAGAAAAATATATTGTAACTTATACTTTTTGTTCACTTTTTCAATTTCGCATAAAGCTACTCGAGGGCTATCTGTGCTAGCCGTCCCTAATTTAGCAGTGTAAGACTAGAGGAAAGGCAGCTAGTCATTACCACCCACCACGAACTCTTGGGCTACTCTTTTACCAACGAATAGTGGGATTGACCGTCACATTATAACACCCCCACGGCTGAAAGGGCGAGCATGTTTGGTACGATGGGGATTTGAATCCGCGACCCTCAGATTATGAGTCGAACGCCAGTATATAGATTGTTTTACTTATCTTCTCAAACGCATGAAATTAAGTATTTTAGGGAATCTTGCAAGTATGTTACATGAAGAAACGAGAGCTGATAGATCAGTAGAGCTGAACATAATGCTATATGTTGTATATGGTATGTATTTTCAGTAATTATTATACAATATATAAAAATATAATTACCTCTTCAGCGAAGTCATAATACCCTGTTCTATCTTTAAAAGTCGTTTCAGGCATATCAAAGGACGTTAGGACAAAGGCTTCGTTGGAAAGAGAAATTGAAAAACAAGCTTGGAACGCGTAGTTATGTCCAGCAATTTGATAACTCTGTTATCAACCAAATATCCTGACAGCTGAATAGGAATTATGAAAAGTGTTCTTAGGACTGCACGTTTTAAGCATGTGGCTTACGAGTTGGGTAATCTATTGCAGTTGATAAAGGATGGCAGAAGGTGTAAATGTATAGAAACGTTTCCTCATAAATTCCTGTATGATCAACCGTCGTTTACGTTTTATCTTACGTAAATTAAACAGACTTTTGGCATGTTATCCAAGTAAAACCCAAATCCACCTTTAAAGAACTATAAAGTCAGGGAACATCAACTAATCTATAAAAGTTACGTGTGATGAACCTGCAGTAAAAAACAACGATAATTTTGTGAACGAAATATGTCCTTGCAAACTATTTCAGTAATAGTAAATGTTTACACAATTTTAGAAGGAAATAAAGCAAATTATATTGTTTTTTTCACTTCACACAAAACGAGAAACATGTAAAAAATTTAATGTAGGGTTAGTGAATACAGTGATGTATAGTACCTGCGCCATGTTTAGAAAGCTATTGGAGACTTAATGGTGCAATAAAACAGCAATTTTTTTAAACGGTCTATTACTACTTTTTGATGCAACCTACAAGTTAAACAGCAATTACATTTTACGTATTATCCAACGACGACTTTATAGGTGCGAGCTAAAATCTCTAAGTGCTTGCTTCAATTCGTTTTCAAGAAAAATCATTTTACAATCATTTACTGTTTTGTTTGTTTGTTTTTGAAATTCGCGCAAAGCTACTCGAGGGCTATCTGCGCTAGCCGTCCCTAATTTAGCAGTGTAAGACTAGAGGGAAGGCAACTAGTCATCATCACTCACCGCCAACTCTTGGGCTACTCTTTTACCAACGAATAGTGGGATTGACCGTAACATTATAACGCCCGCACAGCTGGAATGGGAGCATGTTTGGTACGACGGGGATTCGAACCCGCGACCCTCGGGTTACAAGTCGAACGTCTTAACACGCTTGGCCATGCCAGGCCCATCATTTACTGAAAACAGTAATGCTTCTCAAATCGCCATTTCTTTTACTTCCAGACAAATATGTTTGTTCTGGGGTTGACTTAATTGTTTATTAACTCTTCTAATTTCGTATATTTTTCGAAAATGTATTAGACGAAAATCAACAATCGCCTCGATAGAAACGAAAGCCAAATAAATCAGAATGCTTACACTATTAATATCTCTAATTAAAAACAAGTCACTCATTTTGAGATCAGAGTCTACTATGAATGTCCTTTCACTAATTAAACCGTTCTCACTTGTAGATATTCTATGTTCTGATAATTAGCTTCCATAAGATGTGCTATTATATATATATTTTTTCTCTCAGAGAAAGGTGAGAGTTGAGGGATTTATGGAGACAATAGCTCCTTTTCTCGAAGATGGTGGTGCATCTGAGCTGACCATCGTCCCTTTGGCCATAGTGAGGGGTCTATAACAAATCTTAAGATATCTATAACAACATTTAAAAGGTCGTATTTCCTTAACATTTCGTTTTATTTGTCTTTGGGAATTAAGAAGTTATCCCTTTAGCTAAGAAAGTGGATTTTTGCTGTTCTTTGAAAGTTCGTGACCTCCATTAGATGTGGATTTGACAATATGTTGCTCATTTCGGTTATAAAAAAAGTGTTCAAACAAATATTTCAGAAAATGTGTGCTCTAATGGGTATATATTTTTATTACAAATAACAAACTAGAAAGTTTAGTACTGTGGCTTTTTTCTTTAAACCATTCAAATATCACCTTTACCCATGTCAGGTTACACTAATTGTAGCCCACCTTTACCCATGTCAAGTTACACTAACTGTAACCCACCTTTATCCATATTAAGCCCCACTAACTGTAATCCATCTTTATGGAATATCAAGTCACACTCACTGCAACCCAGAGTTATTCATACCAAGTCACACTAACTGTAACCCATCTTTACCCATGTCAAGTCACACTAACTGTAACCCACCTTTATCCATGTCAAGTCACACTAATTGTAATCCACTTTTACCCATGTAAAGTCCTCGGTATCATTAAAATTGATATATAACTTACTGGAAAGCTTTAGTTACAATAAGGGTTATTCTACCTGACTGGAAAGCTTTAGTTACAATAAGGGTTATTCTACCTGACTGGAAACCTTTAGTTAGGGCAATGGTTATCTTGTTTGTACTGTTTAGATAAAAAGTTGGTCAACTCAACATCAACACTACATTAAACGTTTTTCTGCCTCACACTGACTGAGCAATAAGTCTGTAGACTTATAACACTAAAAATCAAGTTTTGATACTTGTGATGAGCACAGTACAAATAGTCTGTTTACATATGTAACTTTATACTTAGTGACAAAATTCATGACCTATCTTACAACGAATATCAATATCTGCGTTCGTCTGACATATTTCTTTGGTTGTAAGAATTTAACAATGCCTGTGTATTGTTTCACTCGCTACTTGGTATATAGGTCTCAAATCTGGATCAGAAGCAATGTGATAAATTGAGGGCATATCTCCACACAGTTATCTGATCTTTACAAAAACGAGAGATTCATGAAGAAATACAATGGTGTTTTGTTTTTCTTCAAGTGCATTGAGAAAGATAAGACACGGTGTTGAAAACGGAAACAAAATAAACATTTTATTTTCTGAAGAAACTGAAGTTTAACATATCATGGTGAAATGGACCCAGCATGGCCAGGTGGGTTAAGGCTTTCGACTCGTAATCTGAGGGTCACGGGTTGATGAACTGTTATGTTACGATGAAGTGAGAGAAGGGAAGTATAATAAAATGTGTTGAAAGGTTAAATAACTTTAACTTACACGGTCATCATAAGAAATGGGAAAAAGTTAACACATCGATGAAATTTCCCCACCAAGTCTTGACCTCTTAGAGACAGAAACGAGCCTGCTCTCTTTAAGAATCTGAATGAATCTCTCCTAAAATGCACAAACTACCATTAAATAGAGAATGCTTTTCAAAGCTAACGAATCAGAAAACATGCTGGAATGACGTAGTTTTAACGTATCCTCCAGTCAAATGGGATATAGTGCAAACATCCCATAAAACACCAGATAAGTTCCTTTACAGGTAAACCTTCTCGAAGTAACAACTCAGTTTTCATTTTGCACACGAATTTCAACCAACTTTAGTATTTTCCGAAATCAGAACTTGGAAAAAAATGTTAACATTTTGTGGATTAAAAAAGTATTATTTTTTTAGTTTAGTATGGAAAAACTTCAACATAAAATAGCGAAAGGAGTGTATAAGGATACAGTAGGGTCAGACTTCAACAGAAAGTAGTTGGGAGTATAGGGATGCAGTATGATCAGACTTCAATAGAAAGTAGTTGGGAGTATAGGGATGCAGTATGATCAGACTTCAATAGAAGGTAGTTGGGAGTATAGGGATGCAGTATAATCAGACTTCAATAGAAAGTAGTTGGTAGTACAGAGTTACAGTATGATCAGACTTCAATTGAAAGTAGTTGGGAATATAGGAATGCATGAACCAAAGATAAACCAGTTATAGACTGAAAGCTTCGTGAAAGACTGTTCAAGACAAATAAATAAATTACATTTCCGTAAAAACAGTGGGTGGTTATCGTCCACCCTTGACTCTTACTCTGGTCAGTAGTAAGAGCGTGAGTGACACAAGTCAAAAAGCACTCTGTCTTTAAGTGTTTGCATGAAAAACAAATCACTGAAAGCAGGAAATAAAATCTGCTCTGAGCTTTAAATTAGTTTTTTTATTAACCATTTGATAGCCTATGCTCAAATTATATACATACATGCAACCTTTAGATACGTTGTTGAATATTTTAGTAGCATATGCACTATCTTCAGATATTATAACCTGATATAAGTGCTACAAACTAATATATTCAATTATTAAAGACTTATAACTTCAAGTGTTATAGTTTGATATAAGTGTTTATCCTACAGCAATAAGAGAAGCTAAACTGTAATGAATTTGGAATCCGACAAGATCATTTCTTTAAATATGTACTTTATAGCATTACCACATTTTCCTAGTAACCGTCACTTTTATATACGTCTGTGCCTTCACTATATTATCCGGTTCCAATTTCTTAATAAGTTTGCTTTCTTACAGGTTCTATCCAGATTTATCGTGATAATACAATGAAGTAATTTTATTGTGATTTATTTTATTATTAGAATGGTCTAATGTTCCACAGGAATAATACTTTTGACCCAGCCCTGGTTGTATGAAGTTCTGTGCTTGCTTTTGTCAAGTTCTAAGTCTAGTTTAGCTAGGGAGAGAAACAAAATATCAACCCTTGAGTTTAATTTAGAAAACAGTCAATGGTTTCCTGTAGATGAGTACGTGCCTATTATTTTTAATCACGTGTTCCTGCGTGCTGCCACCAAAATATTATTCGTATTTTTGTAAACGTATGGTTTGTGTTTTCGTTCATGCTGCGCCTACCCACCACTAATGGATCAGTGCTATGTTTGTGCACTTTACGTCATTAAAAATTTTGTTTTAACGCATGTGGTGGGCAGAGTACAAATAGCCAATTGCGTAGTTTCGTGCTTAATAATAACCAACTAAACAATCATTCAAGCTAACATAATTCTTCACAGCCAATACAAGCGTCTAATTTCAATAGACACATACCAACAAGTTATCAATACTTAAGTCCCTGGATCTCTTTATCGTAGCAGTAACTTAACCGCATGTTTATTTAGTGATGCTGAACATTACATGTGAACTTCATTAAGTAGATATTCCCACAGTCTACTATGTTATTTTTCAGATTACCTTCTTTGATTGGAAGCGAAATCCTGTTTGGTACATTAATTCACATACCGATTATTTGGGATGATAAAAGAAAGAAAAATCTTTATTTTATCATTTATATAAACTGAAAAATATATCTTATTTGAAACGAGTCCCGTACCTTTTTATGTCTGTTTGTACAAAATAAATAATTCCTTCTAGTAAGTAATACAGCACGACTGTTTGTTTTTGAATTTCGCGCAAAGCTACACGAGGGTTATCTGCGCTAGCTGTTCCTAATTTAGCACTGCAAGACTAGAGGGAAGGCATCTAGTCATCATCACCCACCGCCAACTCTCGGACCACTATTCGTTGGTAAAAGAGTAGCCCAAGAGTTGGCGGTGGGTGGTGATGACTAACTCTTTTCCTTCTCGTCTTACACTTCTAAATTAGGGACGGCTAGCGCAGATAGCCCTCGAGTAGCTTTGCGCGAAATTAAAAAACAAACAAAGCAACTAATGCTCATCACGTTTAACGACGCTTCTTGTTCGAGGAAATACTAACTTTAGTGTACTTACAAATCTAGCCATTAAATCCCTCTTGATTACCTGAGCTTTGTACTTTGGTTCCCAGTAAATGCAATACTAAATTTAGAAGCGACGAATTTCCACGATTTCCAATGAACCCCTCCCCCATCCGCGTTAGCCGTCCACAGCATAGCATTGTGAGACTACAAGGAAGGCAGCTAGTCATCACCAACCACCGCCAACTCTTTTACCAATGAACAGTAGGATTGACTGTTACATTATAACTCCCCCACAGCTGTAAAACGACGAGCATGTTTGGTGCGATGGGTTTAGAGAAAAAACAGCCACTTACATACGTCGCCACTAGGACTCTTGTTCTGCTTCTTAAAAAAAAAAAAAAAAAATGCATTTGAAAATTTCCAAACGTTTTGGTTCCAATATTTGAAGTTTACTTTTAACAACATAAGCGTAAATTAATAAATCGTCACAATGTACGTAAACCAATATTTCGTAGTCACCTCAAAAACCTAGAGTACATTGTATAATCACACATTATAGTTTGTACTCTGGGATGATTTCAATTAGAGCAGCGTTTTTTGTTTCAGCTTGTTAAGTTATAACAAACTAATATAATTAGTCATAAGTTTGGATTTGCTGTTTTAAATGTAGTCCTACCTGGTGATTTTGTTTACTTCAACAAAATGTATTATTTTTCACTAAAAAACACACACATACATACACTGTATACAAGAACCGAAACTAAATTCTAAATCTCATTGGCACGTTTGTTTTTCTTCAATACTTCATTAATGAACTAATATAGATTTTTGGAAGCCTTTTGAATACTACTACTTTCTCACCATATATGTCACACGAATCGAAATTCAGTAATTAACGTCACAGAAATGTTGTTTTCTTCTTGAAAAATACGAAGACATTTTTTTCACATGTTGCATTGTTTTTCCCACAATTTATATTGAAAAAAAAGAAGCTATTCTGATATTCACTTAGTATTTGTTCGTTGTGGCTTATTAACTCCATATTTAACGTATTTCATACTTTCCGAGAATAAACATAGTAACGCTAATACGTTATTTCTTGAAAAACTGTTTTGAGTGTGTATAAAATATGAAAAAACGACAATAGAAAAAATGATTTACACCCAAGATTTATTTCACCAAAAAAAGGGGTTTAATGAAATTAGAGGTAGATAATTATCACTGAAATCATACAACAGTGACAAAAAAAATGGGGATTTAAATATAAAATACACCAAACATGTACAAGTACGTATAAACAATTATATCCAATGTAGATACTTTTCAAAGCAGAAGCCCGAACCAACTTGTATATACATGTAGATACATATATATATTGGCAGTGATGGTCACAATAATGGTGTAGTAGTGACGACACGATTTATTTCTGAGACACAAGGTAAAAAAGGTATCAGTTTCGGTTTTTCAAACAGCTTTATAAGCATATTTCAATATCCCTAGGTTAAATATCCCTAAGTTAAATAGGGTCAATATTTAAAGAAACAATATTTTTATTATTTCCTATTTTGTCGCTATTACTTTATATTAAACAAGTCGAACAGAAGTATCATACATACATTCCTAAGGAAAAAACCACCAATTATCGAAAACTATCAATATTTAACAAGTAACCAAAAATATTAGGTAAAATACTGCATTAACACTACAATTATTAGAGTAATCTATGTATCCCCTCCCCCTCTAAACAAAACTATTCTAACAATTTTTTTCCCATTTCATTATAATATTTAAATGTCTTTTTTTTTTTCTCTCTAAACAAATTATGCTTTCCTTCACAAAATATTTTGGGATCTAAGTATCAAAATCACCTAAAAGTTGTTAAAAGAATAACAGGAAAAATAACAATGCTATTGGTATTTACCTCTTGGGGCACGAAAGAACGAGAAAAACATGTTACAACTGCTGGATATAAAAAAATCTGATGTCATTTGTTTCTTACTTGAAAACTACTTAAACGAAAAAAATATCTTCAGTATTCTACTTAGTTACATACAACGTCAATCTTTTATAAGGAGAAATAGTTTCCTCGGGATACGGTTGTAACAATTTTTCAAAGAACAATATTTTGCACCCATTAAACATAAAATCAGTTAATACAGATTTCTTCTAGTATGATATTATTAAAACTGAACATTTTCAAATTACAAAAATCCTAAAAAGAATGACAAATAACAGAAGAGTACAATTTCAAACGGGCTAAGTTTTTAGGCCACATTTCTTAATCTTTTAAAGTCAGTTAAACCTTATCAAGTATTCAAATAATTCAATGTTTAGCAAAGACTGAGCCTCTTCAAGAAATTTTCCTCAAAAGGTAGCATCTTACACGCTAAAATCTGAAATTTCTTCCAGTAAATACTTTCTGGTTAGCAATTGATTCTATAAGTTAAGTTTAAATGCAAGCTGTGTTCTTTACGAAGTTTTAGAAGTTGCTACATAACAGAAGCATTTTCCAGATAAAGGCACATCAACTTGTTTTCAAATCGTCATAATATCTACAGAACACTGACCTGCCCTTATATCATCTACACAGTTTAAAATGGCAAGAAGTTTAGAATTATTTTAACTATATTTTGAGATTCCTGAAAAAAGTATTTTTGGTCATCTAACAAAACTGTTGCTCACAAATATTTATAATTTCATATATATGAGCATACTTTATGCAACTGGAACTTCTGTAGGCAGTTTGTTTACAAAGTCTTTATGAAAAACAAAGACTATATAATTTATCAACTGATGTTTAAAAGCTACATGTATATATGTTAAAAACTGTTCAAACATAATGTGAGAAGTGAAATCTAACAGAACAGAGAAACAAGTTTATACAAAACTACAATCATGTTCTAGTCACTAAAAAAACTGTATCTGGAGAAACAAAAACCTACTAACATTTGAGAGGATACCAACTGTTTTCCTTCAACATTTTTGGATAAAGATGGGATGTTATAACAAAAAAAGTTACTTTTGGACAAAAGTTACAGGTGGATGTTCTTTATTTCAATAAAAAGATGTGAATTTTGCTAAATATATCTTAAAATTAACAAATTAAAATTCAACCAAAATGCAGTCTGGGTTTGCAGGTCTTTATATATTGTACAACACAAAAGCTCCAGCTTCTAAGGTTGCAGTTACAAGTGTTCGGTTCTCTTCATAAAATCTCAAGTGCACTAGTTTCTTTTTTATCATAGGATATAAGGATGCAATACAAAAGATACATCTGTGACTTAATAATCAATCTATCACACAACATAAGATAGGAATGTTAGTTGTATCAACTACATCACCACTACACAGTATGAATGTTTTTTTTCTTTTAAAGTTTTTCCACATTATGATTTTTAACTTACTAAAAAACTAAGAAAAAAGTTTAAGTTAGGGCCCATACTCTACTAGACAAACATTATTATATAGAATATTTAAAACTTGTTAATTAGATTTTATTCCAAAATTTTAAGTAAGAAATGGCTTTAGCTGTTCTACTAAGTTTTTTAAGAGTTGTTGAAAAATAAGAAAAAAAATTTGCTCTACCTTTAATATTCAGAACACAATAGAAATATCAATATAAAACATCTTCAAACTGATACCTTCTAACCTATTTAATTACCAAAAATTGGTTAAAAAATTAATCACCAAGATTAAAAATTAGAATAAAAAAATTCTTTTCTCATACAAAAATATGGCTTTACAGTGTGTGAAACCTACATGCAATAGCTTTGAAAAAAACTTACGAAATTAACCTATACTGAACATTTCCATTTTTTATCACTTCACTGACAAATGTAAAGTGAACAAAAATATTCAATTAACAACTAAGACTAAATGACTAATAAAACGATGTTTTATTATCACAACACAAGAACAGTAGTTATAAAGAGACAAACAGTATTTAAGTAACAATACGACAAATCGAAACAAGTGAGGGCGCCACAGTTTAATTATATTTTCAGCATTTTATCATCAACAGCATCAGAAATGACATTAAAATATAACTCAATTTTACTTAAACTGATACTGAACCATCCAAGTCAAGCCTTACCACTGTGTAAGTTATCAAACACGACATACACCGTAAGTCTACATTACAAACCATCCTCAAACTGATTTTAACGTACAAAAGAAATGTTTGTCAGTGTTTATGCTGATAAAGCTTGTGACAAGATGCCACAAAACTCCAAATGTTATCTTCATCTTTTGTCACAATGAAGTATTATAACATGAACAATGTAAATTCAACAAAACATTAAACATACACAGATAATTACAACCATTGAGTATTCCAATCACTAACACTAGCTCAATATTTCCTGCTATTTGTGAGATCACCACTGTTATATTATCAAATACTTGTTTCATAACAACACGTTCTGTGAATATGACTACAAAAGAAAAACTTGTATAACTGTTTAATTATATTTATAAATACATCCTGTTGGTCATTGACCTTTCTATTACTTTCTTACACATATTAAACTTTTAATATTATTACCACTGAAATAGTTTTGAATTTTTATTGGAAGTTACAAATTAATTTGACTTTTAGAAGCCATAGGTTAAAAAAAACACATTTAAACTATGAGAAACAATTCTTTACTCACTGTTACTCAATTATAAGAACTTACAAGGACAAAATACCAGCAATAAGAAACAACATTAAGGCTACTCATACAAGCCAGAGCACTTCTCATTTTCTACTCCAATGATGTTAAAACACATATTATGCTACTTAAATAATAGAATCAAAACAATGTATATTATAAGTGAGCAATTTAATGTTACTAATCAAACACATTATTGAATACAGGTGGATTTGATTTTCTACTGTCATTAGAAATTTGTACACAATTCTCAACAAAAAGTACTTCACAAATCCCACAGAAATGAAACCACACTTGGATGAGAAAGACAAACCTAGTGGAGATATAATGAAACTATACATATGGATTAGGAGGAACTTTTTCTTTCTTTATCTGAGATCAAGCATTTATATAAATATCATATGGTAGACCCTTCGAATACACGTAAAACATTCTCAAGTTACACAAATTTGTAGTGCAAAAACAAACCTTTTTATGCATCTGAATGAGCAAAGCTTACATTAAGGGAGGATTATTTTTGACAGTAACAACCCTAAGTACTATATTAACAATTGCTTTCTGATGAAAGGCAAAGAAAGCATTCATCTTCCATCTTCAGGTAAATTATCATGTAAATTTTTTCCCATTTACTCAAGCCAGTTGCATAATGTCACTCCTTCAAAAAGAAACAGTGATTACTGGGAGTCCTATGTCATACCTATGTATCATGACTGGTGTCTCCTCTTGGGCTGTATTTCCCTTCTCAACATGAACTGTATCTAGTATTTCACAAGGGGTCATACATGTTACCTTCCCTCCATGTGCTGTATCAAGGGTTTCATAATGGATCACATCAGAGTACTATATATTGTGTTTACTTGCAGAACCACAGTTGGTTTATCCTCACACATTCTTACCAATGTCCATTCGTTGACCAATCTGGTGTTCTCTCTAAATAATGTAGTTTGTGAGCACCAATGAGTTATACCTAACCTTCAAACTCCTATCATCTCTGATGAACACATCTGGTATAAGGTGATAGTTATCATACAATAAAATGTTAAAAGTTTATATGATATGAAATTTTCAAATCCAAAACACGATGTTAAAGAACTATGTTAAAGTGATAATTAACAAACTAAAATAATATGTATCAAAGCTAAAGTGTGATGAAATATGGCAATGTTATACTGATCTGGCAGCTTCTCTCAAGAGTACTATTGAAGCAACATGCATTAAACCTTTAGTCTCAGACTAAACAAGCACCCCAAGATCCTGCAAACAGCACAATGAAAGGTTTAAGTAAACAACCAAAATTAATGTTGTTACATATGCTAAGATGTTTTGCCAACTTAAAAGTGAAATCCTTTGCCAAAAAAAACATATTTAAGTGGTTTATTTTGCACAATAAAGTGTCTGATTTACATTCCACAAATGCCTCTTCAAAACATTAGTTATAAATGTCTTTATATTATTAGGCATATTTCAGAACTTAAATGGAATTACAACACAATGAAATGTCCTAATTCACTCAGAGAAGCAATATGTACTTCAGTTTTACAACCTACAAATGACATTTGCTAAGTTTAAAGCGAAATGCATAATCTACAACATAATAAGAAACATTACAGTTCAGCTAGAACCAGCTATCCTTGAAAAGCTAGAAACCTCAACTTCCCAATTAGTTCCCCAAGGTGATGTTGTCACATTTAATATGTAATCAAAGTTAAAGAAATCCAGTGTACCAACCATTCTGATTCAGATGATGCGAGAACAAAAACATGTTTTTTTTTAACTAATATATTATTTTAAATCTTAGCTTTTTAACAAAAACTGAAGTTTCCCAAGATCAATATAATGAAATTACTGCATGGTAATTACAAAGAGCAAGCCCAAAAAACTTGAAAACCTAGATGTTAAAAATTACTAAAATTTTGTAATACAGCAACTTTTAAAACATTTCTGTCACTATGTTTGATCCATAACTTTAACTGAAGTCTTTGGTTACCAATACTTTTTCTTATTAACCAGACAAATTACGAATGACAATATATAATTAGAAAGAATTCACTACGTTTTAAATTACAATTAATGTTCTTATGAATAAAGTACTTCATATGAGCACAAACTTTCTTTGTAATCTAATTAGTACACAAAAAAAACATTGTTTGATTCAACAGCTAATTGTTCCACAAATAAATATACCCCTACATTTTAACAATACAATTTGCTTTAGTTTACAGGATGTCCATAAATTTCATATCCAATAGGGAAACCTCACAATATCACGTGGCTATTAAACATCTCTTTAGGTCAGGTGGAATACTTTCAGAAGACAACATAAATGTATTTTTCTCTGGGAGATAGGATGGTAGAAAGTTTTAGTAGGCATTCAGCATCTTTGAGGTAGATATATTTTTAGGAGACATTGAACATTTCTTTGGGAAATAGTATTTTTTAGAACACATTTAACACTTTTGATGTTTTTGTTTGGGAGGGGGTAAGCAAATGTTTTTGGAAAGGAGACACTCAATCAATAATATCTCTTTGGAGCATGTAAATATTTTTTGAAAAAATCATCATATGGTTTCTTAAGACGTAGTTCATCATCTTACTTGCTGGCTTCAAAAGTTACAAGTCTTCAGTTAAGCAAAATAAGTCACGTTCACTTAATAATTTTAAAAGTATAGAGAACACATTAAGCTGTTACAAGTATATCATAGGTGGGTGAGTGGCTACCATCTAGCAAAAGGTGAAAATCAGCAGTAAATTGCACATACTTTCACAATATTCTCAATTTAAGAAAATATCTTTAAGACATCCTGCACTTAGGCACATGATGTGTCTGACAATGTTGTAAAGATGACTGACTAATGAGGATGGTCAAAACTGTATGCAAGTACAATTACTGGTAAATTCTCTTCAGGTACAGACAAAAAAAAAAAAAGTAAAATAAAAGAGGTTATTTCAGTAAATATAAACTGAGCAAGTTGTGAACATCTATGGTGGCACTTAACTGTTATGCAAAGGCCACTGAGCCCATCTACTTTATGAGAACTAGACACATGAAATGTATGTGGCTTAGTAGAACATTTTTGAATCAACATCACATAAAATAAATTTCTATGACAAGAGGGCATACAAGATGTATCATCTAAATATTTTACTTGTGGTATCTTTAACAAGATGAGGTCCTTCTTTACATATATTTATGTGGATTTCATCTGGCACATCAACTTCAAATACAACCTTCAGGTATTTTCACACAAATAGCCTGTATACTTCATCCAGGATAATTCTTTATGTTACTTCTTTGAATTCTTAAACATACAGTTAAGATTTTATATCAGACTTCAATAAACAGCTACAGTTGATCATAAAGTAAAATGTAAAGAGTCCAAAGTACAACACTAATACAGTTCACCATACGTTAACTGTTTAGCAGTTAACATTACTGCTAAGAACTGTAAAGGGCAGGAAAGCAATAATTTTGATAACTGTAAAGTCTTTCTATTGGATAATTACAAATAATGAGAAAGTTCACAAAAATTCTAAAAGGTTAAATTCATAATTATGACAGATTTTAGTGACTTGGAAAAATTACAAAGTACAAAGCTGTTCTTAGATGACTAAGAGTATTCCAACAGTTATTAGAGTTAAGAATATTCTGGAAGAGTAAGGCAGTGTACTTGTGCTTCAACACAAAATGACATTGGCATCTGCCATACGAAAAAGAAATACACAACTCTCCTCTGTCAATCAGAGAAGATATGTACAACAACTAGCAAAAAGGCAGATAAACTGTGAACAAAACCTGAATCACTGAAGAAATCTTTCACAAAACAAAAAGTTTTGTTGTTTTTTTTTCTTTGGTGGTATGGCAGTTCTTTATAATGTATAAAATCTGGCAGTGATCATAACCACATGACTGAAACCCATGTAATACAATTATGAAATGTATATTCAAGAATACACACTGTAAATATTCTGTATACGTACATGCTATGACTACACACAACATACCTGTTTTCACATTTGAGCAATTCATACGGAGAAACGTTACTATTACAATGCTATATTTAAAAAAAAAAAAAAAAACTTTTTACTCAAGACGGGTGTGTTTAGTACAAACTCAAGTTAACTGAAGGACTTTCATTAATACAAGACTATCAAGAGGTGCCCCTGACTTCAGACAAAAGGTACCACATACAATATTAATGTGTATAGACCATTGATGTCTAATATCTTTATAAATATGTTAAAAGTGGTCATACACATTATTTATTCCCATACCAACATTTGAAATTTTTAGAAATTAAAATTCTTGTATCTATATTGATATATAGCTAACATACTACAACATGTTTCAATACTTCTATAACACACTTGGTGAAACTTTTTATCACATGTACAATAATATAGGCTATCTAAATATTAAAAATTTATCAACGTTTCTGCTGTTTCCAATAAAAACCATAAACTTTATCGAAAATCCTAAATTCACATTCTACTCTAATTTCCAGTTTGTTTTTCATCTGATATATATCCAAACATTGCAGAACACCTGCATGTTCAGCTATAAAAAAGACTGAAAAATAGTTTCTGTTCTTAGATTAGTTAGTACATAAATGATAAATTAATCCTGGGATGATAAATGGTGGAATGGTAATGTTAACAAGTTCATGGTGATCATACTAAATCTGAGATCATTACAACAAACTTAAGTTAATCATAAAACCACAAATATATCATGGTTAAATTAATGTAATAGGAAATTATTCATAACTTTCACATCTCTTGAAGAATTAGCCTATTAATCTAGGGATGATTAACAAAAATGTAGTCTTTAAATAAACACAAGAAAATCTGTATAGAATATCAGAAATGAATACAAGATTTTAGGTTGCTGATTCGCTTAGTTTTCACCATATAAATTTTGAACATATCTGTACAATTCATAATTCATTGCATGGAAACTAAATATAAATGTTTCATAAATTTTAAATATTTGGTTATATATTCATAAGCTGATGTGTTAAGGGAACATTATAAAGGCACCACCTGACTCTTTGCTTGTTAATGGTTTTCAAATATTTAAAAGTATGAAGTTACACTGCAATGTACATTTTATAATGAAATCTCTTTCTATGTGTAGATATATATATATATTTCTTTCCAGATAAATCTGTTTAAAAAATTACCTATGTACATGAGCAACTCAATGCTTTTTTGTTGTTTTTTGATCAAAAACTAATTCATGAATAAACCAGAGAAAAACAAACAAAAAAACCAAACTACATACAATCAAGTAAAACAAACAAACAAACAAGATCAGATGAACCCTTCTTTTGGTCAATAAAAAAAAACTAATAGTGAAGGAAAAGTACATCAATGAGCTCTGTATCTACATTCAGAGTGATTTACAATCTTTATCTTCAATTCTTTGGACGAATTTCATCAAAAAGAACTATTACAGTGAACTATGGGAATATTACATATCAATTTGTAATGACCTTTTTTTTTTTTTCATCACCTTGCTAACATAGGTTGACCTGTACAGTTCAGTTGCTGAAATTGGTCAAGCATTGATTCCAGATCCTAGAAAAATTAAGTACAAATTAATTAATCATATTTTTTATTGAATAGGATGGAAAGTCCTATAAAAAAAAAAAAATGTAATTTTCTCTGTACGTTTCCAACAGGTTAAATGGATGTTTTCTTTTATTGTATTGGGCTTGTTGCTACCTAAATGTAAGTGTCCAACAGATGTCCTATAAAGAATTCAACTACATCTCAATTAAGTTTCATACAAATAGTTTTATTCTTAAGTTAGTTTCACCTGCTGCTCTGAACACAATTTTAATCATCTAATGGAAATCATCAACAAAAAGAAAACAAAGTGAGGAAGAAAGAGTAAAAGTTAGTAACAATCTAAATGTAATGGAAACAATAATCTAATTTATTTTTGCTATAAAGCATACCAAAACACACCATGTTAAGTATGAATGATAGGCATTTATGCAACATTTGAAATCAAATATGTAATTAAAATTCATATTCAGCCAATAAAAACTTTATTAAAAGCCATAAATGGCTTTCACTTTAAAAAATACTCAATGTTAGGTTCTTCAACACCTTGTACACTAAATAATTGCTGAAGACAACATAAAAGGCATCAACACATGTAACATGTATTTTTAAATGAAAGCCACTCTTTTCTATAATATTTTACTTGTGTAAATATGAAACATTGTATTTATTTATTTGATGTTACATCCATGCTGGTTATAAATGTGATTTAGAAAATAAGTAGAAATGTATCTCTGTCAGCAATCACAGACAGCGCATGGAATGTCACCTGACATTTCACAATGACTCTTATCTCTCTCACAGCAGGGTGGTACAGAATTACCTTTGTGATATGCTTATGTCTGTCATCACCAAGCCATCATAACATACAGATCGTGTTTTCTAAAGATAAACTGATTAAATAAATATTCTAAATAACTTCTCAAACCTCCTACAGTACATAATTATGGAAAGTTTTAAAATTTTGATGGTCAATGTGTTCAACAATAAGATTAATTTTTTCTCACCTTCACAAGATCAGTTTTATTCCATGCCTTCCTGTGTCTATAAATACAGTGATCTAGATTGAAGTACAGTCGTTCCAAAGTTTCCAAGGAAGAACCTTCCGTTATATCCACCACTTGTTGCAAAAGTCTTTCTAGTTTTGTACTGTCCACTACAACTTCTTCAGGTTCAGAAGCTACTCCGAAATAATAAAAGAAATGTTCAGGATGTACTACAAATATCTTCCGAGACATTATTTAAACTAGTAAAACAGAATATATGATACTGAAGGTTAAAATAGCTTGTGAAAAGAAAAATATAAATTTTTTACAACCAAAAATTTTACATACTGTTCACTAGTCTTAGCACTGGTTATGTTAGAATTGTATTCCAATAACAGATTTCATAATATAAACAAGCATTTCTTTTAAAAGTGACACTTCCTAAAATGTCTCAAAAACAGCATATTTTTGACATCCTAGAATAATTTTTTTTATTACACTTGGAAAAAGATGTGTTCATACTTTTATCTTTCTGAACTAGCTTTTACCATTTATATCAAAACTGTTTTGAATTAATTTTACATTGCCTTTTAACAAGAATAGGTTCCAAAGATCCAACAACCAACATTGTGTTTACTCTTTTTCAGAAACTTTGCTGTTGTTGGGAGTCGTATGATTGGCTTTTTCATAATAAAACAGCACAAATCAGATGCTTTGGTAGATCTCACGTAACTTTAACTACTTTTTAGATGTCTAGTATTTGTAGTTTTATTTCTGCAAACAATTACACTATTTTTATTATTATTACAAGTTTAATTTTGAGGAAGATTTCTTTACAATTATAGAATTTTTTAATCCCTGATTTTGGATTACTTACAACATTTCTAATTTGTGTATCCATACAAAGTTAAAAAGTAGAAGAAAATCATGGTACCGAGGAAAATCCATAATTAATAATTGGGAGAAGTGGTGTAATCTTATACGTAATAAAAAAAATGGTGGGTTTAAGACAGTACGTACTATGATGTGTAAAGGGAAAGATATTTGAGGAATGGATCTGTCATCCCTCAAAACTTCATCTCACACAACAGTGTTTATGTGTTAATGTTTCTTGTGTTAATATCTCCATTTGTTTATAAGCAGCTATAAGAGTACTGGTACCACTATCCTGTGAGGTTTTAATACTTGTCTCTGATCCCCAGAATTTGAAGACATCACTAGGTCTGGTGTCAGCTGATTTGTCATTTTGGATCTGATCAGTTAGTTTAAAGTGCATATTCTATTAGAGGTGTTTGGTGGGTATCTTGTAGGGTGGAATAGGTTGAACCTTGCTGTTACCATATAATCTGCCTCTTTATCAAATTCATTCAAAACTCTACATACCTAATTTCACATGTGAGCAGTCCAGGTAGATCACTTAACTGTTTTAATTACTTTTAAATACATGGAGTTACATTTCATATACAAAATACTACAACCAAAATTGTAGTGTGTAAAATACAAGTTTTTCTACACAGCTAACAATAAAAACGTAGTACAAACTACAAGTGGCTTTAACAAAATTCACTCATAGGAATAGTTAAGATTTAAAAAGTGAATTACCCAAATGTAAGGAGTACATTGAATGTCTGTGGATGTACTTCAGAATAGTTGTTCACGATTAGTGATACAACTTATCGTTTGAAATAAAAAGGTAATTAAAATGTATACTGTATTATTTACTCAATTGTTTATTAGTTTATACAGAAAGCTATTAACAAAAATGTACTTAAAAGATATGCACAGCAAATGGGTATCACAGCAATGATTTAAATAGAATAACACAGAAACTCGAAAATATACTGAAAGAACAAAAAAACAGCATTTAGCCCACAAAATCTGGGGTTTTGTTAACAACTTTACCAAACATCTATTTAAAACATCATAAATTAAATAAAGATAACTAAGGATATTTTTGTTTTTTTAGATCTTCACATATAATCTAACATGTTTTATTTTATTTACATTATACAATAAACTTTATATATGAACAAAAATTCTGCAAGAAGTGACAGTAGTTTTGAAACAGAAGTTTTAATAGTTATTTGTCAAATACCTTTTGTTCCTTCAAAACACATACTAGACAGATTATGTTCTTGGACAATATACTTGTTTCTGTCAGAAGAGGCCTGAAAAAAAAAAAAAGTCAAATAATATACATATAAAATTGTTTTTAGTTGCAATTACATGGAAATAACACATTGAAGAATAGTGAAAAATATGTCTAAGTATAGTGTGCCACACTAAAACACCCATGTTCAACCGTCTCAACTGACTAATAGTACAGCTGAAGTCAAATCAATCAGATGCTAACTAAACCAGCATTTTTACAGCTAGAGAAATGTTAAAAGTTTCTATTTGTTCACCATCAATTATATTTAAATTTTCTTTTATTAATAGAAACAGTTAAGATTACAATAAACAGAATGCCACACACAGTTCTTCAAAGCTGTGGAACCAAACTGCTTTCTATACAATAATTTAAAAGTACAAATATGTATCAGCAGTCATTCCCAACTCTGTCAGATACATTAATGGTTTTGACCTAAATTACTAGAAATCCAAACAATTTCTTTCATTCAAAAAACTACTGTATTTTAAGCTCACAAAAGAAAAGGCCTTAAGGCAAGAAAAAAATTAAAATGTGTGAAATATAAATATCAAAATCCAGAGTATTAGTTCTCACAAACATTATGAACATTAAAATATAGCAAATAAACATTATATGACACTAAAATCATCTAGGCAAAACATTATCATTACAGTATTACCACTGAGATTAGTTCTATTTCATCTTGTTGCTCAGACTTGTCAACATCTCTGACATCACTTGAGTCTTTATTATCACAGTTTCCTTTGCCAGTATGAAGTCCATCATCTATGGAAAGGTTGCTTGATTCTTCTGATGCAATACAGGTGTTTGATGTAGAAGAATGGTTTGTTCCTGAGCTACATCCTGTAAGTTCTGAACCAAGGCCTGAACTTTCAGTTTGGTCACCATGAAAATGGCTGCTAACAGAGTTTTTCTCTTCATCACCAGAGGGCAATTTGGAATTAACTTTGACTTCTTTAGTTTCTGATCTGTTACTTATGGAAGTAATTTTTAGAGTTCTGTCTACATCCACCTTTCGAGGAGTGGTACTTGGAACTCTTCGGATAGTTCGTCTTCGACATCCAAACCAAAGTCCAGGCTTTCGGTGGTGAACAATCACGAATTTTGAGCGAGTTGACTTTTCTTAAATAAAGAATACTCTTCTGCATATAAAAACTATACATTTTTTTTCAATAAACGTTAACATTTTTTTAGTATTAATTTGATAAACTTCAGAATGTCACCTTATTTCCTTTCCAACAGCTCAAAATAAGTAAATTGCAGTCAAACTTAACTATAAGCATCAACTGAAATAACAGAAATAATCAACTAATCAAAATTAATATTTACAATTATTTCAACATATCCAAGAAGTAAAATAATTGCCATTATTATTTTTTTTATTAATTCAAGTCTGTACACTGTTATTTAAAAAATCCAAGTAATTAAAATATTTCCCATTAAGTGTTATTCTTAATATTTCTTATTTATTCAGTTCCTTCAACTTAAATAAATCAATCAATTATAAATCCATAAAAAATCAATTTATCAGCTTGTTAATTTCATATTACACTGCATAGAAAAACATTTTCAGGTACCTGAAAGTACCTATCATATCAATATACAAACAAAAAATAGTTCAAGAAATGTCATTCAAAGAATCAAATCAACTTTAAAATAGGAAGATAAGTCATATGTAAAAATTGTCAATTATTTGAATGTTATAATTCTTCCCTCCAACCACCAGATTAGCTATTTTCATTCACTGTTGCTTTTTATATGCTAACTTTCACTTTATACATGCCACAAGCTTTCTGGTCCCCATTACTGGAATTGAATGATTCCATTTATGCCTCTCATCATGCATCACCTCTCCAAAAACAGGAGCATAGTATACTTACACGATGCATACGAGTTCCTCTATGAGCTTCTACCAAACTTCAAAGTTTGGCAGAAGATGGAAACACTGGAAGAGTGTGGGACGTTTGAGTGCAGGAAAACACCTATTGAAAATACATTTACAGTAACAGAAAATTATATGACATGGTACTTCCTTCCTCTCTTAAGATTACTTAAGATTCCATATTGATTAGGAGGAGAGACTGGTGCAAGGAAAGAACAGATGGTCCACACGTCAGATTACAGAATCTCCTTTACCGGATGATGAAGACACAAAGCAAGTGAAAGAGTAAAATGTTGGATCTGATTGGAAAATTAGTACCAAGGCTGATAAAAAAAAGACAGGGAAGAATAGGGTTACTGAACCAAAAAGTGGAGCCAACTGGTAAAGGTAGAATGTGTAAATTACGAGAAGAGAAGGACTGCCACAGGATTAATAGCTGTGAATGTGCAACACAGAAGGGAGCAATACACACTATATAAGAATGAAGAACCCTGATCAAACACAAAAACACACCTGGATCATGTTGAAAGTAAAGATGGAAATTAGAAGAAAGGATGAACAATCATCCCAAGCTGCCTGTCTTTGGAATAAAGGAATAGCCCAGATAAAAGATAGGTAGGGTAACAAAATGTACATCAGACATCACTGGCAAATAAAACCAACTGTTGACATCCCCAAGTGAAGAAATATTTTTAGAAGAAAAATAAAACATGGAATTGGTTCAAACAGAGGTAAGTCTAGGAAAGATTGGACCACACAAATAACCCAATCCAGAAGGGCAGGATGCCAAGGAGAGAGAAGTATTTGGAAGGAAAGCTTCAGGAGGATAAGAACAGAGGAAGTAAAAATCTTATGGTGTTGGAAAACAAAAGATAGCAGATAAATGGCCGTTTGACGTCCAGAAAGTGAAGATACTGAAAATCCATTATTGAAGAACTATGCGAGAAATGATTGCCACAGGAGCCATGTCAGGCTTGGTAGCAGTAAATCTCTTGATGGTACAGCAACTGTGAAATATGCTCCATTTGCACAGGTACACCTCCAAGGAGACATATGGATAAAAACATCCAAAAAGGAAGTTACTCAATGTGTGAAATTAACTGTCTTGGCAAAGACTAGATGAAGCAAAATGTGAAAAGTGGAATGTAGGACATGCAATAGAGAATGACAAAGAATTGGATGGGGGGATGCAGCGGAGCAGTCGATGCAACCCTGAAAACCAAGGTCGAGTTGGTAAAGAGGGAGCAATCAGTTAGACTCTACACCAAGTGAAGTGGAAAAGAGAAATCACACAATAAAATAATGGGATGGATAGATACATAAATAAAAATGTGCAACCAATCCAAGTTGAAGGCATCAACTGCCATAGGCAATGAATGAGGTAGGCAACTATTAAAAAGGAAACTAAGTGTTCAGGCCAATAGCAAAAGCATCCCCTTTAGATATTGATCCCACAACACAAGAAGATGTAATGCCTGCCATGTGAGATATGCCTGATTGAAATGAGAAAGACAATCAAGACTGGAAGCACTCTCCACATGACTTGCTATTCTTAAGGAAGATGTGTTGTACGTGGTTCCAGAAAAAGAGATACAACACCAAGAAACATAGAATTCTAGACTGAGAGCCCTCAGGTGAATGTTGTATGTCAACAATGTAGAAACATCCAAACAAATTATCCCTAGACAATGTTGAGTGATAAGGGGGGAAATGGCATAAGGCCTAACACACAAGAGTTCAAGAACAGTAACATGCAAGTTGCTTTTGTTCACAGATCAATGGCCCAAAGTACACTGGAAACTGACCCATACTCTCAATTCCCAAAGGGAGCATGTCTATAAAAATATGTAGACTCAGATATGGGGAAGGAAATGGCATACCAGCCAACTGACTACATTAGTCCAGCTACCAAGGCAGATCACTGCAAATGGAAGGAGGAAGGGAACTGGGGGTTCCATTGTTCATGAAGCATTCACTGTGGAGATCTCATATGGGCATAAACAAAAGAGACCAGTGACATCATGGAAGACCACTTCCACAAAAAATGATAAAAATGTGAGCAATAAGTGATGGAGCAGAGAAGGTGTGGTGAACCAAAGGTTCCTTTGAACAAAGTGATAAAGGAGAAGCCACTGACAGATTACAGAATCTTAGTGGGAAAAGAAATAGGAAATGAAAGCATACTAGGCTCCAACAGAAACAAAGGGCTACAATATCTGGAATGTAGGTGGACTGATGTCAACCGAGGCTCAATAACATTTGGGACAATATCAATATACAACATCTCAGAATGGTGGCTGTTCGTAATTCCCCAAGAGAGGTCAAGGGTAAATGAAACCAAGCCAATATGGTGTTCACTACCTAAGATCCACACAACAAAAAACCATATAGTAAATGCTGGGGCCAAGGATAAGATGTGGGCTGAAGTGGAGAAAAGAAGGACAGGGGTATCTCCACAAAAAGCCTCAGAAGATGTATGTAACATGATAAAAAGTTAGTAAGGGTAAGAAGCAAATAAGAATATTTTTAATATTTGTGAATAGCATTAAGCTTCAAGTAATGTTCTCAGAAACCATACAATTTAAAAATTTAACTTCCAGTCACTTTCAATTTCCTAATTACTTGTTTTAATTGTATAAGATCATAATATGCATCTTATGAAGATCAAATACAAATATTAATCATTTTATTTATTAAGAAAAACCAACAACATAAAATCTTACGATTCACTGGTTTTCTTTCTTTACTAGCAACTTCAGGATCTGAAGAAGTAGGAGTCACCTCAAGTGCACTAGTCCTCTGCGGAGCTTCAACCAAAGATTGGCTGGCCTCATTCTCTTCCTTAACAACTGTTTTGGGATTAGTGGTATTGGTTTGCGTTTCAGGTCGTGGAAGGGGAAGAACTTTATAGTTTTTAGGAGCATACTTGGATGGTGTATCACCTGATAAACAAAATAAACTGTTAATTAAAAGTATACAGTGTAAAATCGGTTCTCTCCAACTGGTCTCTAAACTGTGCTTTAATTAATAATTACAATTTTTACCACCTATTCCACTCTTGAAAACATGACCACTGGCTGTTTTGGACTTGATGGCAAGTTCACAATAAAATCAAACTGCACTACTCATTCTAACAAAGATGTTGATACAACATTTAAACATAGAATCAGCATTATGTATAAACCAAAATGCTAATAATCACCATACATGGCATACTTAGAAATATCTTTTTAACATCAGTGAATATACAAGACGTACCTTAACATTTACACTCAGTAATCAAATTCCGTAGTGAACGTATGATTATTGAATAACCTATTTCAATTTTTTAAATCATTTTTCACATTCCAAACTAACAGCAGGAAACAATGACTAAAGGTGGAAGATTAAAAATAAAGAAATAAAGACATTATTTGATATTCCAACATAAACACAGAAGAAAAAGGCAAGATATCATGATGTTCAGAAAAACTGAAGAAAATTGATAAAATTACTAGAAAACACTATTTAAAATTGATATTTTCCCACTTATTTTACATGTTCAATCATATTGACATTAAAGCCTTTATCATTAGCAACGTTATTTTCATATAATTTTAACTCTGCGTGTTCTTCTATTGTTTCATCTTTTATCAAACACTTCTCAGTAGTGTAATTCCTTCACTCCTTGGATAATGGACTTGGAACTTAGTATTGTTAAATCACCTGATCCAACATGTTCAGACACCTTTTAGTTATGTTGTTTATGCTTTTTCAAGGATTTTGAGGTCAAAGTTCAAACAACAAAATTTAATTTTGTGCTCCAATGCAGTCACATTTACAGCAATCAAGGTAAAATCTGACAAATATAAATTTAAAGAAAATACAGAAAGGTTGAACTTGCTCATTTTAAGTCATTTCAGGTGGATAAGAGCTCTCAAAAAAGCATAATTTTGAGATTTTGTAGTTAATTATTAAACCATATTTTGACTAATTTAAATGCGATTTGGTACAAAGCAGTCCCAGGCAGTGACATAGTTTTTCTTGTTTGACAAAGACAAGTTGTATATCCCCAAGAATGATTTCTTTAATTTTATTCACTCTTCAAATTGGTTACATTAGAACAAACTAAGTGTCCTATTTGTG
The DNA here is from genome assembly GCF_004210375.1 of Tachypleus tridentatus. Taxonomy (NCBI): domain Eukaryota; kingdom Metazoa; phylum Arthropoda; class Merostomata; order Xiphosura; family Limulidae; genus Tachypleus; species Tachypleus tridentatus. The sequence goes on along the minus strand of NC_134837.1, from coordinate 192,064,037 downwards.
CATGTATGAAAGGTTGGGGGTATTTTTTTTTTTTAAAAAGGGGTAACTATTTTTCATGAGATGGCATGGAAATTGAACAGTTTCTGATAAACAGTTGCAGAAATGCTTCTAATGTTATTTACTTTAACAAATACTTTTGAAAAAGGTAAACAATTACCTTATTTAATCTTATAGGTACTCTAAATGAACCTTCAGGATTAGTATTATTTATATAACTGGCAAAAATCTTAACACAGTATCTCCATAATGCCACAGCAGAGCATTTGAAATTTGTTCTGATACAACCAATTTGAAAAATTAAATTGTATGAGAAGCAATGCTAATGAAAAAGGCTTTAATTTTGAAACCATTTAGCAGATACAGAAAAATATAATTAAACTTTGAAGTACACATGATTCAAATGTACTAGAATAAACAGTGCATCAGACAGAAACATTAATAGTGTATTAACTGTAGTAACATTTCCACATATACAACTAATCAAACCACCAGTGTATTCAGCAAACAATATTATTAATTCTTTTAAACAAATTAACAAAATTAAAACAATGCTTTCCATTACTAAAGATGGAAGAGAAACTTTAGACTTGAAATATAGATGAAATATGTGAACTCAACAAAAACATATTTGTCAAGCTAAACAATATACATTTCTTTAATGAAAACAAGGTTTACATACATGATAAAAAAGATGCTAGTTTCTCAACTTTTATTACACACTGTTCAAATATCATTCAATATACTGACATGAAACAATTTTAAATTAATCTAGTACTCTTGTTGAACTTACTATCAGAGAATCAATATAGTTTTTATTTTGTAAATTGAATAATTCATTCCTAAGTATAGATATAGAATTATCTTCTTTTAATAGAGTTTTGGAAAGACGTACTAATGTCTTATACAAAATGACACATCCTTATGACTCCTTCAAATTTCATACCCAATTCAATCTTTTTCTAATGAGGCTTCTTGCCTGCTGTGAATATTCTAAACCTGATGATGGCAGCATAAAGTTGTTGAAACAGTCATTTCACATTAGCCATCAACCAAAGTTTCTACTGACATTTTAAAAACTTTTTGTATATATTTTATTGATATCTTCAAACTTACCCCTCTGGTTTCTAGATTCTAAGATGCCTTCACAAATCTTTTCAAACTCTTCATCTAACTCTGTATCAATTAAAGCATGAGCAGTATCTTTTAAAGCACAAGCACGATGACGTATCAGTTTATCTGAAAAGTGTAAAAATATTCACTACTTTTTAAAGTTGTAAACACGTTTTTAACAATCCAATAATTCATGGTGTTTATTACTTTAAGATCTGTTTTAAATTTGTCTATTACAATACAAAAAGTGTAACTACATCACATATTTTCTTTCATACAGTGAACTTAGCTAAAATTGTTAATATAAATATGACTTCATTCATCTGTCTAGAACTTTTCTAATAAACTTGTCCATCAAACACTACAACTCTGATAATGTTAAAAAGGCCTTTGTCTAATGAGTCAAGATTTGTAATCATTTAAGCAGTTTTTTTTGTTTATTCAAACCTTTCAATGCAATAAGTATGCTATATGATAGCATAAAATCATTGCCTTCCAGTGATGGCTGGCTTTGACTACAACTAAAGTTTATTTTTGTTTATTTGCAAAGTATTTCACAAACAACACATAACCCACATTGGTTCCTAAATAAAATGGACATTACACTAAATACAATTTCTATGAGCTTTCTTGATTTATTTAGGTCTAACATATGCTTATCACTTGATGAACATGCATTCAGACATTTCACATTTATTTAGATAAGTGTCTTTGTAACAACTTTACATTTATTTTACTTTGCAATAATTCAGTTCATTCTGTAGAGTGGTACGATGCTTTTAATTAATTACAGGGCTTGTTTTCCATTTCTGTGAATTTTTGTTTCAACTTGTAAAACCAAGACATAACACTTTCAAACTCTGTATGCTATTATAAATGTCACTACTTTATTGTTCACTTGTAGTTTTGTTAAATGAAGTTACATTTATACGAGACTATTTGTCTTAATGCAAATAGACCTGAATTTATCAATTTAATACATACAACCTGGAAGAAAGTACAGGTTAAATGGAGTGGGTAAAAACAAAAGGGAATGCAGATTACTGCAAATGTTGTGCAGGTTGCAGCTAGTATTTTAGGGAAATGCTTATACATAAAATATTATGAAAGTAAAAACATTTAAGGAATATTAAACAGCTCATAGCAACAGCTTAACTCAAATACATATATATCTAACTTATTTTATTGAGGTAAATATCACTATTTTGTACTATACCTGTCAAAACACTACAGATCCTATTAAAGAATGTGATATGTACTTAAATTTTGTTTTTTTCATTATAGCTTTAGTGTAACAGTAGATTAAAAACAATACATCAAAAATTCTTGGTGGAATAAAGTAGTATCTATTCTATATCAAAGTTCAATTTGATTATTATAATGAATGGTGTATCTAATATAATAGTTATAGCACTTAAAAAAAGAAAGAAAAGGGGGGTTTTCATTTCATTCTAAATGTAACATTTGTATAGTTTGAAGCACTTTCTAAATATTTACAAAAATAAACTTTGCTTAAGTATTTTTGAACCTAGAGAACAATAAGATGTGTACTCAGATTGTAAAATGTATATTTATATTCATTATTATCCTGTACTGTTTTTGTTTCAATTTATTTTTATACACCCAAGATTTAAGCTCTAGATTTACTGCATGTACTTTAGTAAATTTTTTTAAAATGCTTGTTCTACAGTGTAAATACAGTTTTGCAGATTGATACACTAACATTACAAAACACCCACTACATACAAATTATTTTTTTGCAATATTTCCAAAATGGTTACATTGAAATAATACAAAGTCCTAAAACAAAGACAGATTAAAAATTAATTAACCTTTTCAACACACTGCAAGTTTCTTGAAATACTTCACTCTAAAGTGACAAAACAATTGTATTTGTTCACATAGAAATAAAAAAAATGAATAGCAAAGTAGTTTCTGTATATAAAATCAAATTAAGTAGTGTATTAAAAAATAGTAAACACTATATTCAATATATGCTATAATTTATGAAGTTTTACCTGACGGATCTCTATCCGGATTGTATTCAAGAGCATTATGACAAATTAGGTCAATATCATCTAAAAACTGTGACACAGACTGATAGCAATGGAGATCAATTTTAGTCATCATCGTTTCCAAGTCCATTGGATCACTGATCACATGATGATAATCTGGAACCTACAAATAATGTTACCTCAATTTAATAATAATGAAGACATTAAAATAAGTTGCTGGCATCTTAAATGTACACATTTTTAAAAACCTGTGGGAGTGTATTAATTCCAAAAAACTGAAGATTTTACTTTAGAAGCTAGTTTTTGAAAGAATATTTTACATTCATGTCTTTTCTCTAATTTGTGCAAAAGATATTTTTTGTGGGTGAATAACCAAAATTAATTCAAATGGAAACTACAACATATATATGCAGCTACTAATACACACACTTCTAACAGAGTATTAAAAGCACTTATTATTAATGTACTGTTGCAATAAGAAAATGTTTCCAATCAATATTTTCGCTCTAAAGTTCTAAAACTAAAATGCAGTTAAAAATTGTACAAAAGTTGTTAACCAAACAATAATATAGAAGAAAAAGACAACACACAATGGTATGAGAAAATACAAAGCTAAATTCAGCTTAACAACAAGTCCATAAATAATTTAAAAATTCTACTGAAAAAAATTAGTGTCTAAATGAATAAAAGGTGGAAAGTTATTTATTTAAACAAATCAAAACAACTGAACATGTAGTTTATTGGATTACAAAAAGTTGATTAATAATTTAAATAACATTTTATCTTTTCCATATTTCAAAAACAACCATCATATTTTGTTAGAACTGTCAGCAATTTAATAGTGGTTCAACAAATGGTCTGAAAATTCTTAGAGCAAGCTCTAACCAGTTTTCAATAATTTAATTGGATGTGTAACATTTATTCCACCTAAAAAATGTTGTTCACAAATGTTTAAGGATCCTATAATGCTTATCTAGTTTATTTCATAAAAGTGTTTTTACTGGTTCAAACATGAATTTCTGTCATGTTGTTAGGTGCCTATTCAGAAGTGTTGCACATTCAGAATTTTAGTTTTTCTGCTGACTAGCTTATATTTACTTCTCTCAGTCAAATGTTTCACATTTTTTTGGTTTATTTGACTTGTTTTGTTGCCTTTTGTTTGTTTAATTGTGAAATTACTGGTTAAACTTGCACTTGTGCACTTTTCAGAGGGACACTGAAACCTAAATAATTCTCAGCTCTAAAAAATGGATACAGATGAAAGCCAGTAGTTATCAGTAGGTGACAAAATTAAACTATGGTGCACTGTAATCACCAACAAGGTATATTTTGGAAGTAGTTAGATTACAGCATTGTCACCAAAAAACAAAGCAATTTTAAGACTTAAAATTTTTTATACACTTTTCAAGTTATTATAAACCCATTTTTTGCTGTTTTATAGTTTCTGATTATGTTCTTTTCATTTCTCACGATGCTTTTGATTTGCATCATGTGCACTGGTAATCAAAAGAAATATTATAATACACTGTCATGCAATGACACTCAAGTTTAGTATGGATGATGCAAAACCTTTTGTAATGAACATAAGTTTATTGTAGTACATAAATAATACTAATATAAGAACTTCATTTACTTAAAAAAGTAACTTGTTATAATTAGATACAAGAAATTCCCAAATCAAAAATAATGCTGAAAAATTTCACACTACAAAACTTCACAAATGTAATCATTTTCATCTTGTAAATCCTTGTCTTTATAATTGTGCATTTATAAGAGTCACAATAAAAATTCAATGCTTCTGTAACCAGAATAAAATGTAAAAAAGTGACTGAATATATACTTTCTATTTTCACTACGAGACCATAAAAGAATGCCAGGTGTACTTAGCACTGATAACAAAAATTATACATGTATATAGCTTAATACCAAAAGGTATAGTTTAGTATACATACCACAACATCTAGAATTTGTCCAGTCCTTTTGGGAACTGGAATGCCATATTTAAGGACAATTTGAAGTCTTCTGCATTCATGTACAGTATATTTTTGCTTTTCTTACTAAAAACTTTATCTAAATGAAACATTAAGACAACCTTCTCACTTCCAACTGCTGCAGACAGCAAAAGGTGGTAAAAATGTGTGATGCTGTGGGCTTGAGAACCCACATCTGCCTCATATTTTTCCAAACATGTGAAGGAAATGTTGGATGTCTGTTTTGTGGCTGTAGTTTTAATTTTTCTTCACAAAATTCAATTCTCTCTCTCTCTCTCTATATATATATATGTCTCAATTAAACATACAAGAGTTGATTGATATTCTTGTGTGTGTGTTATTTTTAATGTATATGTACTTGTACTAGATCCACTTAAAAAAACTAATGTCAATGCAGAATATATGCATATAAATAATATACTGGTTAGGTAAATACAACTTCACAGGTCAAAGGATAGTATTTATAATTTTAAAAGTCTTCCTACCTCTTCTGGATCAACTGGTTTAGTAAACATAGCAAATCTTCTATCTCTGGCTAGTTTATTCAAAATGTCTCGCAAAAACAGTCTTAGTTCTCTAAGGGTTGCTTCCTCCTGTTCAACAAGTTTCTGGAGTTCAACATTTGTGAGTTTCCTTGGTTCAGGAGGTGGAGCCACAGGAAGGGTTATTTCCATATCTTTAAAATGTTTAGAATTCTAATGAACATCAGTTTTGATAAATATGGGAAACTTTTCAGACTACTAGTATTTACCAGTGAAACAAGAAAACAAACTGCATAAACAAACACAGTAAATTTTACTTCCCAAGAAAAATTCTCAGGTGAAGAAAAATAACTGCTTAAATAATATTTCATTGATAAATAATAAATCTAGTTTCTGCAGTAATATATGGAAATTTATAAATAAAACAAATAATTCAGTAGGTTTGCTTTATTTATAAAAAAAGGCCATATTTTAACCCACTTTTTTCTGCATTGCCTTAGCAAATCAAAAACTAAAGCTTGTATACTATTTGAATATGGGTTATTAGCAATGATTTTGTACTTTACTAATTGGTATAACATAAATAAAACATAGTTTAATGTCATGCAGTGTGATGGGTGCCCATTGTAAAGGACTTACTAAGAACATCAGTTTGTTAAAGATTACGAGAAAAAATTTAGAAATTAAAACTAGGTTCTCATTATGCCATAGTTTTTCATTTACACTGAATCATTATTTCTACCAGTTTCAGTTCAGTAGGCAGTAATAATCACTGTTCAGAATATACTTTTATCTTAAATCATAAGATTAGTTAATACCAGCTGCAGTACTTGTCTCCTGGATGGAAGATATACAAGTTCATGATTAATGAACAGCTATCTTAGCATCTAAAAAGTTACTTCTCTTATATGTAACTTTAAAGATGCAAAATTGTTCATAAAACTGCATATTTAAAAAATATATGAAATTACAAGTTAACATGCATCTCCACATAGACCCAGCAAAGCTTCATGCTAAATCTGAAGATCCATCAACACAGAGTGACAAGTAGTGGTAAAAAACACCCACTCATACAAACTGCAAAACTGAAAATTTGTGTGTAACCCTGCATGGACCTAATGAAAGTCTATATTAATTTTGGTGAAGCCCCATCCTTACTCTGCACAGTTACATGGACATACAATAAGCAGTACTATTATATTTATATAGATTTGCTATATTTCTTCATTGTATGACCAATACATTGTCATGCAAAAATAACTAAAAATAAATATTTCCATGAAATACATTGTTACAGCAGTGAATGACAGCAAGAACTGAGTTAATAAACCACACAGTTTTCAAAATTTAATCAATTTGTATACAGATTAATGGAAGGGAAAGGAAATTCAGCATAGTAAAAATTGGAATGTTAAAAATACTTCATAAATTACAACAGCTGTATAACTTCTGTCCCAGTTACATTAAGGTTTATTTAATCTCTCTCTTGTTTTGGGTATTTGTGCAAGACTACCTGAGGAATATATCTGTGCTTACCATCCCTAATTCTGAACTGATTAGCTAAAGGGACTATCTATCTAACAGCACCCACCTTAAAATCTTGAGCTAATTTATTCAAATAATAAGACTTGACCTTCACTTTCATAACATACCTATAGCTAAAAATTGTAGATCAAGATGTTGTAGGAACAGGATGCAAAACATGGGCTCTTGGAGTCACAGAACACTAACAACTAGGCCATACATGGTCCATGTAATACAAAGGACTTTCTTAACATTAACAACAGTTGGTTTTACAAGACTTAGAATAATTTAGTAACCAGAGATTAATTTAAAAATGATTCATAAATAAGCTAATAAAACTAGTCACTCATACTTCAATTTTTCATAATTCAATACCAAACAATCATTCACAAAAAAATACACATTGCAACTATCATTATTACCAAAAAAAGTCAGAGATGAAGTCTGATATTTATTTTTAACTATCTACTGCTGTCCTTTCAATAAGAGAGAAAAGATGACACTTTATATAATATTTGTGATTCAATAAGTTTGAGAATATAACAGAATATATTTAGAAAGAATCCTACTTTTGGTTTTCTTTTTCTTGGGAGGCTTCTTTGCATCTCTTAACAACAGTTTAGAGAAATATTCATATCTTTCTGACCTATTTGGATTTTCCATCTGTAACACTTCACCTTGTCCAACACTGAAAAGATGCTGTACCTACAGGCAATTTAAAATATGTCTTTTCACTTCCTAATTAAAAGATCATAATATATTAAAATTGAACAGTTAAACATTTAAAAAACATGTGAAAATAATATCACATTTTATCAATGATAAGAGAATTTAAAAGTTATGCTAGTGTATAACACTGATTATATTCATACTTTCAAAAATTCCTTAACTAAAATCAGGTACATGTTCAGTCTTTATTTAAAATGCTTCATCACAGTGAAAGTAGACATAGAACATCCTAATTCCCTATATAGAGTCCAGGTATTAAAAATAAACTAATGCTTGGAAATTCATACTTAGAATATTACCTATAAAGTTAAAACCTAATGTTCTACATTAGTAGTAGGAACATACAACATTTGCAAGTTTGAAAAAAAATTAAATGAAGTAAGAGTTAATTCAGTGATTTTTAGATCAACAAACCACCAAGTTTCTAAAATTAACGTCTAGTACCCAGATCCGAGCCAAAAAATATAAAAACTTCACAGTAAATAATTCATCACTATAGTATTTTTCATAAAGTCTATGCATCTGTACAACAATATTATGCAGTTTTATTACAAAGGTAGCATACAATATCCAATAAAAGTTTTATTCTCTGCTCTTCACATTAACATTGCCTTACAATCAAATTCTTTAGTGAGACACTGTAATTCATAGACATAAATTTTACTGAAAGCTTGCCACATTTCCTCTATGTGTATATGTAGTAAATTCAAAATTATAGTGAACATTTCTTTTTGAACGTAAGGCCAGTAGAACAGATTAAGGAAAAAAATATGTACTATCATGAAAGAATTTATCAAGTATCAGTGTAACTAACATTTTAGCAGAATGAGCCTAACATATGAGCAGAATCATCCAGAACCAAAACATTAATATTATCAAAACACATCACTTCAATTTGATTTTTTACTCTTTATGCCTAGGATAGTGAATTCTACCAAATGGTTTGATTTCCTGTCATGTGCAACACACTTCTGCACACAAAACAAAGCACTTTATGTTATGTTTGTAGGGATCACTGCTTTAAATAGCTAAGCCTAATTTGGCAAGAATTTTTTCCCCTCCAATAAGAGGTGTTGTGTTTTTGACATTTTTATTCTTACACTGTTCATTAAATTCAAATTCATTTACAAGTGTTTTCAAGTTAATAAAAAAATGGCAAAAAGATTTAACAAACAGGTCTTGTTCAAAAAATCATTCAACTGAAAATTACAAAAATAAAACATTAGTTTTATATGTAATTCCCTCCACACATTCATTAAGAAATTTCTGATGCGATTTTTAAATTTCTAAATCCATTCAGGTATGAATTTAAAAGTCAGATTTCATACAAGTTTCATGGTTTGGGTTACAGTTAATATTACTTATTAGGGAAAATTAAATTCAGAATGTTATCAAAGCAAATTGTACTTTATCCTTTCTGACAGAGTATATGAACATTTTCTGATCAGCAACTGATATACTTGAAAATATATAATTAAAATGCCAGACAGACAGACACACACTTCTCATCATGGTATCAATTTTCTTTCTTAAATTTCCTGTATGGAAAAAATATCACAGTTAAAAATTAGTGTTAACCATCATGAAATTTCTTTACACTTAAAAATGGGAAAGAAAACAACACATTCAATATTATTTTAACTTCAGATGTCAACATGATTTTGATTTATATTATTTAATGACACACTAAACACAGGTCATAGAAAGGCCTGAACAATATAGAATCAAAATTTCTCACATAAAAAAATTGAAAAACTGCACAATATTTTAAATATAAAGTAATAAATACATAATGTTTTTTTTTTTTTTTTTTTTATGAGAGGGAAAGCTTGGTCAACCAAGAAAAAAAAAAACTCTAAAAATACTTAAAATATAAATATACAATCAAAATTGGGAACAACATGAAATTGTATAATGGATAAAACATTACAAAAGACAATATTCATAACCTAACCTCGACTGGAAGATCCTTTAGTGGACAGTCACTTGTTGTTAGCAGGAAAAGAGGAATACTAGGGTCAGTATCTGAGAGCAATGTTGTGAATGTCGCTCTTAAAATATCACTAGATGTACTCCACCACTGGTCCAGATGTGGAAGATACAATACACTTGGCAGTGTTCGTTGGGCTTCATGGAAGAACTAAATTACAAACATTAATAAGTACACACTTTTTTCACATGATGAATACAGATTACTCTCTTGAATTTCTAATATTTTATGCTAAGAAACAGATGGGTAAAATAATTAACACAATACAGCTACATTTGAAGCTATACATAGACAACTGAAATCCTGCAAAAAACTGCAATGTACATATAAGTTGTGGCACTTAAACTACCTCCAGCTGTTTCAGTACATGAAGCAATTATAAGAGCATTTTACATACTTTTGTTCCTACACATTTTTCTTAACTTTTGTGACCAAGATAGCAGACTTTAATCTAAATAGGCCAGACTGGCTTCTTGTGGGGAAACAATGCAACCAATTCTATATCAGTGTTTTAACTCTCTTACTACAGGTTTGGTTAATCTGACCTTCAATATTTTCATACTATAACTTATAAAATATTTTGTGTATCTTTATGTAATTTTGCAAGCTTTCAGTAAGTATTAAGAGTCATTTGTAGAGAAAAACAGAATTTTTAATGAAATATTTTTACTAAAACATTTTCCATAAATATGTAAAGTCAAAATGTTGACTACTCCAAATACAAAGTGATTTTTATGTTAAGATTAAAAATAGTTTTCTTCATCTCAAAAATCTCAAATTTTATTTTAATAATCTTTAAAACCTAAATAAATTTCAAACATTACACAAGGTTAGTCAATTTGACTGACCAAGTAATCATACACAAAAACAACCTAAATTACCTTTTATTTTTAGAATGTCTTCAAACTGTAATATGAGACTACATTTGTTTGAACATTATACATCTGTTTATACCTAAATTATATTTTCCTTTCAATAGTTTTTGACTAATATCCCCACCACAGAAGTTGTAGGTTGTCACTTGTCAAACACACCTCAAAAACTTATTATTTAATCTTTATTTTACACAACCTAACCAGAAAAGTGTGATTTTTCAGTTTAGTTATTATTATAGTAATAATAATAAATATACATAAACAATAAATAAAGTGATTACCCAGTCTTTTTTTTTCCTCTTGACTGTGGAATAAATTTAACCCAACATTTTTTTTAATACTAATGGATTGGTCTCCTGCATTGAATTTTTATATAATTAAATAATGCACCAAAATACACAAACAAACAAACAATATCCTTTAACTATCATGCTTGTTTTAAATTTCTACCTGTGCAACAAAAACTGTTAAAATCCCAGATAAGCTCATCAATGTGTTTCACATGGGAACAATCTGAACTGGAAACAAAACAGATAATTCTCTGTACGGCAAACAATATAACATAATATGTCATTTGATAGATTAAAACACTGACTTTATATTGGTTATAAATAAGAGCATTACAGATCAGAACTACTAGCAATTTTAAAGAAAACGTGACAGACAGATATAGCAAAATGGATCCAATTTTGTATTTTATGACTCTATAACTTAATAAAATTAAAGGCTATATAAATTATGCTTTTTCTCAGTAAAGGTAACATTATATCAAATAATTTACATTAAATTTAATACTTCTCAGAGCAGTGGTAAAATTAGAAAGGAGGGGATACCTAAACAGCAAATATCATAATTCCCATATTATTAGCTATATTCTTATGCCAAGTTTATTCATATACTATGATAAAGTAGTTTAATTACATTTGTAAATATAATGCAGTAAATCCTTGTGACATTCAGAAAAGGACACCTGTGGCAGGAAGGTTAAGCATCTTTGTCAGATAACTGCTAATATATTCATTTTAATTGCAATGATTTATCACACCTAAGGAGAATGCAATTTTTTCAAAAGCTGGTTATGCTTCTTAATTGACATTTTATACACGTGTGAAGAAAAGTTTCTCACCCATGGTATGTGTATACTTGTAGAAAAAATATTAAACTGAAGAAATATAGTAGAACTTCAAATTGAACTTTTTATAGAAGACAGCTCAACAAAACTAACATACCTCTGTGCAGGCTTCTTCTGGTGATCTAGAAGACACAGCATGTAAGGTTGGAAGGTCAAGTTTATGGACAGGCAAATGTTCTAGGCAGTGAAGTATGGCAGGTCCTAAATGACTGGTTTGACCTTGGTCCTTCTCACCAGCAAGTAACAGACGCGGACGGTGACTTGGTGGACCAAATCTACACTGTATTCCTCTGAAAAATACAGATGAAAAGTCTTACACTTGTAATTTTTTTCAATTAAGCACAAATTGAATAAATGAAGAGAAGGCTAATGTTTACAACATTACGTTGAAGAGCTTAGCTGAAAGCACATGAATGCCAAGAAAAGCAAAAGGTTGAATTTTGTTCAGTATCAACTTTCAAGTCAGAATATACAAGACACTTTGCCTTTAAAATATCCTACATCAACTAAAAAGTAACCACTCTTTTCCCATCCAAACTGGTAAAACATGTATCACATTTATCCATAAAACTAACACCAACAGTTTTAATAACTTGACACAATTGTCAGTCAAGACTAAGCACCAGTTTAAATACCATCTGGTCTCAGTTTATTACTTCTCCAGATATTATTTGCTTATTTTATAGAGTATTTTATCAGTGTCAGGTTCACCGAAGGTCAAAACGTTGTTCGCTCCTCTACATAAAAATTTTCTCAACCCAAACCAGCCATTTTTACATATATATTAAGCTAAAATATGCTTCAAAACATTCACAAGTTTCTCTATATGGAACTGTAACATTACACCTGACTTTACTGATACAAGTATTAGATTGTCCAGAAATAAATGTAAAAATTCTCATAATGCTATATAGAGGTTGATTATTGAGTAATTTATTGTTGGTTGGTTAGTTTAATCCAACGTTTGTTACTTACAAGGTGTCTTAATTGTCTGCTGTTTCACCTCTACTCAAATTAAGTTTTGCAACCCCCAAGGCAGCATGGACAAAAAGAACTTTCATCTGATTTTTCTCCCTAACTTTTCAAAGTTGAATAAAATGCTACAGAAACTACATGGAACATCAACCAGACATTCAACCATGGATCTATTACTGAACATACAGTTCAGCATTGGTTCCAAAGGTTTTGAAGACCACAACAGCCATGAAAGGAAGCCATCCATAGATGAAAACACATTAAGGGAAGCAGTTGAGACAGACACTCACACAGCAGTGTGTGAGCTTGTAGAAAAGCTAGACACAACCAAACCAAGCATTGCCAACCACCTGAGTGTGATTGCAAAGAAAAAAAAAAAAGGATAAGTGGGTTCAACATCAGCTGACTGAAAATCAACAAAATCAGCATTATGAGACCTGCCAAGGATGATGCTCCAAAAATTGAATGAATTGGGAATCAAAGTTCTGTCTCATATACCTTATTCCCCAGACCGTTCCCCTACAGATTTTCATATTTTTTTAAGCACTTTGACAAGTTTTTGATCAATAAACACTTTCAAAACCAGGCAGCTACAGAAGAAACTTTCGGGGATTTCATTCATCATAGAAACTCTTTTTCTATAACAGAGCCATAAACAGTATTGCTACACATTGGCAAAAGTGTGTTGAAACAAATGGTGCTTACACTGATTAAAATATGTTTCACAACACAGTTTGAAAATGACATATTTCTGGACGACCTAATAACATGACCAATATAGTTAAATAAATACTACTCCCCAATAAAAGACAATATGTAGATTGCATGTATCGTTGTTTGTACACAAATTACTTGATTTTCTTTTAAAACCCAGTCACTGTAAAAAGTTAAAGTATGTTATAAATACAACTAGTACGACAAGCAAAAGTTTATTGTAAGTAACAGAAAAAAGCTGTGAAAAGCAAATTTGAGATTTTATATCTAACAATTTGATTAAAAGGAGGATTATGAAGTTTTAGCTGCTATAAATACATACTAGATATAACATATCTGGTTTAAAAAAAAAGGTTCATTTTAAAATATTTTTAATGTGAAGAAAATCATTAAAGGAGATGATCAGTATGACACCTAGCAATCCTCTTTTCTACATCCGTGGGTACCGAAGATAATTCCTGGGATAGTAACTCTTCATCATCAGAATATGTACTTTCATCTTCTTCTGACAACACAAGTTCACTTTTCTTTTCTGTTGCTGTCATATAAAAAAAGGATTATGTAAAAACTATTTATTCTAGATTTATAGATGGGAATACAGATTTAATTTGAACTTAAAAAAAAAAAACAAAAACAAAACTAATTAAGTGTTTCAACAATAATTACATTCTTAATTCATTTGATATATAGAGAAAGATATTCTTAATTTACATACAATAACATGTTATTTAAAAACATTTGTAGGTTCAAACTTCTATAAATCTGAATGTGGAATAATAATAAACTGCTGTATTTTATCTGTCATATTGAACCTTACAAAGAACACATTTTGAGTAAAAAATACACATGATGTGCACACTAAAATTACACAACTTCTGACAAAAAATAAATTTTCCACAGATGACTACTTTAAAACAGAATGAATATTGTATTTAGACTGGGATTGTAGACAGATCAACTGATCATGTAATAACATTCAGCACAGTTGAAAAAAAAAAGTGCAACTTTCAAAGGGGAGTTAAATAAAAAAATTATTGGACTTAAATTTAAGAATATATGGCAAAATCATTTTCAAACTATGTATTACTGGCAAAACCCTACTTTAAAGTTACACATTATAAAAGGTGAAACAAACAAATAAATATTAAAAACTTTTCAGTGTATTTACCTCTTAAACAGTAATACAAAAAAATGTTAAAATAATATTTAAAAAGCCTTTTAAGAAATTAAGTTTTCACATATTACCTTAATTTCTGCATACTGCTGAATAGCATTTTATAGAAATATACTCTTCAAAAAAAGAAACGCAAAAGGCAAAATTTGAGACATATTGTTAACAAGTTTATTCCGGGTAGTTCTGTATGACACGTGTGAAACTTTGCACATTCACTGCTGAACATCCAAAGTCTGCAAAGGCGAAGTCCACGCTTACTAGTTGAAGTTTAACGTCACTCAACGTCAATAACGAGTATGCCCCCCGTGAGCATCAATAACTCCTTGGCATCTCCTGCCCATGGAAACCATGAGATGACAAATCACATCCTGTGGAATGGCTGTCCACTTAGCCTGCAAAGCTGCTGCAAGCTGAGGTAGAGTCTGCGGTTGAGGTTGTCGCCGCAGACGTCGGTCCAACTCGTCCCAAAGATGTTTGATGGGGTTTAAATCTGGTGATCTGGAGGGCCAGGAAAGAACGTTGATGTTGTGGTGTCTCAAAAAGACAATGGTGAGTCGGGCTGTGTGAGGGGCGGGCGTTGTCATGTTGAAAAACGTCGTTGACGTTCACCATGATGGGTTGCACATGGGGCCTAAGAATCTCATCAACGGTTGCGTACGGTCTGATCGGAAATCCTACACAGCCCTGGTATGGTTGAGGCAGTAAACATCGCAGTGGTGGTCCTATCCAGAAGGTGCGTAACCAGATGTAGAGATCTTGTGCGGGCGTGGTCACACGAGGTCTGCCAGATCGTGGACGGTCACGAGTTGATCCATGTTGTTGGTGACAATTCCATAGCCGTGTGATGGTGCTTGGGTGGACATTCACAGCTCTGGCAACATCTGATCGAGATTCGCCTGCTTCCAAGCGACCAATAGCGTTGTTGCGTTGTGCTTCAGTCAGTCTTGGCGTAACTGTATTGCGTGTCGGTGGCTTAACACTGAGCTATGGAAACCGAGAACCTGTCACTTATATAGGGATTTTGCACATGTTGCACTTGCAGAACATGCAGATCTCTCAAACAAATTTATTGGACACGAATGCGTTTTGGCGAAAATCCGATGTTTTCCTCCGTTTTCAAAGTGCACAACTATTATTGTCATTTTGGTCTGACAATCAGTGCCTTAACACGTGTAACATCACATACTCTGAGCTTGTAACGTTATTACACATATTTCTCTTTAAAATAAAAATATCCCTTTTGCATTTCTTTTTTGTGAAGAGTATATTTCTCAATTAAATTACAATTTTCATATCTAGTAAAACTGCACAACACTTAAATATACTGAATATGTTTCTTAACATTGTCCAAGAAGAATTTAGCAAAAACTAATTTTTAAGTCCTAACATTGCACAACTTCTCACAATGTTTCACAGAAATTTACTAAAAATTGTATGTCAAAATGTAATAAAAATCATTTATTAGCAATGTTGGTGTTGAAAATTGAATTAAAAACTATAAAACTTAATTATCAAGCAAAACACAAACATGATAAAAGGAAGCATTTATTAAACATTTTAGAATCCACACAATTCCATCATCAATAATCTAGAGTTATGAAACAAAAATATTGACTACAGAGTTCTTATGTATAATATTTTTTGTACACGTTCCTTCATCCCTAAATAATAATACAGTATTCTCTTAATTTGAAACTCATTTTACCTTTCATCAGTGGTACATCTTTCACTTTCTCATATTTATATATTCGAATTGTTTGCTTCTTGTATTTCTTGTATTCTGCAGTAATAACAAACATTGTTTATTTATTTTGTACCTACTGATTATTAATGATGGAATTATGATGATTCTGAAAGATTTAATAAATGCTTCCTATTATCTTGTTTGTTTTACTTTATCATTAAGTTATGTTTTGTAAAAAATGAATTGATTATTAGAAGATGAAACATGTTAAAGCTATATTCAAGACTGATGAAAGTGTCAAGAAAAAGACAAAACACAATGAATATAAAATACTTACAATAGCATAATAACAGTTTAATAAAATTAGATTTTTATTAAATTAAATATAACAAATGTACAAAATATGGTGACAATTAGAAAGTAATATCACACTAAACTCATAAATCTATAAACTAATTATTATTTCTATATGTATGAATCACACAACTATTAATTTGTGATATATAATAATAACTTTTAAAGGCAAAAAACATTTTTGTCATTTAACCTTTAACATTTCATGGATGTTTTGGTCAACAAAAAGATTATTTTCTTAATGATAATAACCAATGTTACATCTTTCAATAGAAAAACAGCTCAACTAACGTTTTGTTTTTAGTTCATACTTACTTGAATTGGAAGGTGTAAGAGCCTTTCCAAGTCCAGCAGGGAAGACAACTTTAAGGGATTTGATTCCTTTTTCCAGGAAGCGTTGTAATAAAGGCCTAAGAGACAGCTTCAATGATCTGGCAGGGGACGGAGATGAACGTTGGGTTGCAGGCACAATTTTGGTCATGGCTTTTTCAAAATCCCATCTTTCTATCTGCAGAGAAAAATAAATAATCATACATTTTTAAATAAAAATACTGAAAAAGGTTTGTAACCAAATGTACATTAGCATTATAAATAATAACTCACAACAATCACAAGTTAATTCAGTGTTTTATTAAAGGATAAAGAACATCAAAAAGCCCAGGAAGAAGATATACAAAGCAATCACATATAAAGATGGTTTTCCTTAGGCCTTTAATATGGTTACATGCAAGTTAATTTAGGTAATGTAATACATTGTAAATTAAATAATAAATTGATCCAAGTAAGTTTTCCTTCCTGGTGTGTGAAAAAATCTTTTTGATAGAAAAAAGAAATGATTTTTGAAGTCTGTGTAGCTGAATTATTGAAACCAAAACATTTGAGGTTTAAATCCACAGGCCCGTGTTATTTATCTTGACAGCATCAGTGTTGTAACCTTTTACACCTGCTTGCTTTTAATTCTATTACTTAACAATGCTCTTTTCACACTGCGCAAGTACCCAACAGGCAATTAACCCTAATGAAAAATTTAATGTAAAAAACAAATGACACGACTAGCTTCAGCCGATTTAATAAATTTATTATTTTTAATTGAGTGGGTGGTGGTGCATGGCCGTTCTTAGTTGGTGGAGCGATTTGTCTAAACTGGCGCTGTGGGATGAACATGGTACCCGTTGCTATTCGATACCGAACCACACGGTGAAATGTGGGGGCACCAAATCGTCCGCAGACGACCTAGGTATCGGTCGGGGGTGTTGTACTTAGTAGAGCAGCCAGGGGGCATAGTCTGTCTGAGACAGGATGGAAACATTGTGTTCAGCCTCCTCTCACCTGTTAACCCGGTGTGCCCGGGACCTGTGGGCTGGTTACGGCCCGTTTCCACACAGGTGGTGAGTACTAGCGAAAACGACTGCCGATAGTGTAAAGAGGACGAAGAGAAACTACAAAGTTCCTGAACACCCCAGTTGGAGAGAGAACTCTTCTGATTTCTCTCTCTCTAAACTGAACCCCTGCCATGGTAGTTTAGTTTAGTTTAGCACACACACACACACATGCTATAAGACTACGATCGAAACTCACCAAAATAGAAAGACTAGAGAACCAAAGTCTCTTGCTGACACTTAGAAAGTTACCTTCTAGGCTCTGACAAGTGCAGTCCCTCTCCAATGAGGATTGGCCATATCTAACCCCTCCATAATTACTTGATATAAATTCCCCAACTATCCAGGGCAAAGTCAGAGTAGATTATTCAGCGCCCTGATCATGAAAGTGGGTTTTCTCGGGGTACTCCCGTTTTTCTTACAGCAAAATTTTGGGCATTTCTTTATCCAGGCCCTGAAAAGGTGATCCGTTACCCTGTCCCTTCTCTTCATTGCATATAGAATCTAAGTTAATATGTTTCCCTACTCTACCCTATTTACCCTGCTCGTTACGTTAGTTTTGTTATTTTTTTTCCTCACTTCGTCTCTCTGGCCTTCATTGCAACTACCCCGAAACGCCCCCAAGTCGACCAGCAGAAATCTACCAAGTCACTAAGCAACCAAGTGTTTATCTTTCAATCACGGATGACATTAACCTTTTTTTCATGCACGGGGATGAAGAGAAACAGAAGTTTCTGAGCGCCCCTGGTTTGCCTTTGGAGTCTCTCCAAAGGTCTTTAAAGCCAAAACACCTACTAAGCTTAAAATAAATAAAAAAAAAAAAAAAAAAAATTGACCTAATAACTTTCTAATATTTTGTTTAATTTTGTTTTGATAAAAATAAATATATTAATAAATAATAAATTTGCATACACACATCACAGTTGAAAGGTGAAGCCTATTTCGGATTTCAGTAATTTGTACTTGGGAACTTACATCCTTAGCACGAATTTATTCATAACAATTATCAAGTACATAAATGTACCTTTTAAAGTAACACAGGTACCTTTGTAGTAAGCATTAGAATAGAATGTTCTAAGGCTAATATAATTTAACTGACTTTTTAATTAAACTGCAGATAAGGCTTAAAAAAAAGAAAATCACATTAGCTGCTCAAGCCAGAAAAACATAACAAAACAATGAAATTAAAACTACACTTGTACTTACAGGAGTCAAAATGAAATAGCAATATAAGGAAATTTGTACTAAAAAAAAAAGTTTCTGTTGGTTATAACTAATCCTAAACCATGTTAGAGATAATTACTGACAAATTATTAAAAAGAAATGATGACATGGATGAAGCGAGTCATATGAGCTTGACCATTTTCATATACATCAGTAAAGTAAGAATACTGTAGGTTCTAAAAACTGATGTTCTGACTTGTCAGTATCTAAAGTATGCATTTAAAAAATCACACAAGTATAGAAATAATACATATCAAATGAACATGTCATAGTGCAGATCCACTATCCAACAAGAGAAAAATAAGAACTTAAGTATTTCCTTTGGAAATGAATAAATTAAAACTTGTATAATGTAAAGATTTGAATTTAAAATTGTGTTTTGATACCAAGCTTACTGACATACATGATAATGTGTATTTTTACCCTCCTGTATAGATAAGGGGAGTACTGAGGTGATGTTAAAAAAAAATCTTAAAATTTGTAATTTTCAGTGATGTTATTTTAGCATCAAACTACTTAAAAATACTTTCACAAGTTTCAACCTTATCAAACACTAATAAGCAAATATATTCCCAGACACAAATCACACAATGGATATTATTTTTAAGAAATTACTTGTACTGCTGTATTAGAACATTTGTAAAGTGTTTAGTAATCTCAATAAAAGGAATAATGTTTGAGAGAAAAGTATAAGTAGAGATTATAACCTTAATTGTATTCAAATCAAGTTGAAGTTTCTGCCTTGACTTGTATATCTGTGGGTAACATCTTCGTAATGCCAGTAAGGTAGCTTCTGTACACAAGGCCTTTAGGTCAGCACCACAGTAACCAACAGTTCGAACAGCCAGTTCTTCTAACAAGGAATCAGACAGGGTAGGTTGCCAATGTTTGGTATGAATGCGTAATATGGTCTGTCTAGCCTTTGAAAAAAGAAAACAATAAATATCCTCAAATTAAAACTGTAGTTTACAAAGCAATGAACACTTCTTTTTTACTTGTTAAACACAATACTGTTATGCTAACCTGAGAAACTACTACTATACATAATAAACACAATTTTCAGGTGTATTTTTATATTTCAATCTTTGTTTCAAATAAATCTTGCATAACATGCACATCACCTTTGTGTACAATCAAAACACTGAGTGAAATATTTTTCATGGTACCTTTAACAAATACACCCTTGTGAAAATTAATTAAAACAAATGGTCATTTTACAATATTTTCAGCATGGCCGCTGATGTTGGCTCACTGGACCCACTGATTTCCTTTAATAGTCATTTTTTCACACAGATGGCATCATTAGCTGTGTTTTGCAGTACGGTCGATCTATTTTTGGGATATATGGCAAAATTTTGAGGAATATTACATCATTCAAAATTGCATTAGAAGGGCAAGGAGACCAGTCGAAAAACAACTTCTTACCAACTCAATGAAGAAAAAACTGTATTGGGGTCAAAGAAGTCTGCATGTTTGCAGATCTCCAGGTGAAAAACTTCGAGAATCTCACATCAATCAGTTCATAAAACATCTCTTGAAGATGATGTTTTGGGGCTTTTTCAGCTACTATGGCATTGGAGACTTACATATCATAGAAGGTATGATGCGAAGACCACAGTACATCAAAGTTTTGCAGAGAATAGTCGTTCCAGAATTGTAAAAGATATTTCCAGATGGATCTGGCTCCGTGCCAGATCTTGAAACTTGTGAAGAATTTTATAACTACAACGCGAATAAAGGTGCTGGACTGGCCTGGAAACTCTCCAGACTTAAATCCTATTGAAAATCTTTGGGCAATTTGTAAAGAAAAACTTTGCAGAAAAGACTGTACTATGAAAAATAAGCTAATTGAGGCCACAATTGAGGTGTGATACCACGATCCAAAAATTAGTAAAGATTCCAGTCAACTCGTGGACTCAATGCCAAAGCAGATTAATGATCTTCTGAAAAATAGAGGCGGTCATATTATGTATTAATTTGCGAGTAATTTTTGAATTCTCAGAAATGAAAGGCAAAAAATTGAAAAACTCGTAATTTTCCGTCTTGTTTCAATTAATTTGCACAAGGGTGTGGCTATGTTAAGGCTTTCATTGTTTCAGATATGATATTTCTAAAACTTTCTAATTTTACAATAATAACTAATACATGATATATCTATTAGCTAATGTAACACTATAAATATTTCTGAATAATCAAAAATTAATAATACTTTTCTTTAATTTCTAAATAACATGAAATATTGCTAAACCTACTTTTATTGAGAAAGAAATGTTCACTTATTTTACACAAGACTTGTTAAGTGTTACATAATCTTTGGCCACTTTCTTGGTCATATATGCTTACATACACAAATCAGACACTTAGTGTAAAAAAACACTTAATGCTAACAACTTAAGTGTCAAAGAGTGTTAGACAACATAAAGGATTGTTGTATTCTGTGCAAAGCTAGTCAAGGAATATCTAGACTAGCTGTTCCTAATTAAGTTATGGACTACAAGGACAGCAGCTAATCAACATAATTAATCCATCACCTATAAGTGGGATTGGCCATCACATCATAATGTCTCACAACTGTAAGAGCAAATATGTAAAGTGACTTACAATTTGCAAGTCTGGTCCCTTACCACCAGACCATGCCATGCTCACAACATATAAAAATCTGTGTGACTGAGTGTACTAGAAGTAAATCAAAAATAAAGTGTTTAAGCTGTAAAATAAATGCAAGTTGTATTTATAAAATACCTATGTTACATTGTATATTTAAGCCCCCACAATTTAGTGATGTAGTAACTGTCTACAATATTTGAATTGATTCTTAATGTATCAGTAACCTTCTGACCTTCACCTTTGACTCATAACCTTTTAAAATTAAATAGATTTGACACTGTATTTGGAACCTATTGTATAACTTTGCTCAGAATCAATCCATTGAGTCTTGAGATATCCTGTTCACAAGAGTCAGACGAATGGATGAAAGGTAAACTACTATGCCTTGCTCTGTGAGGTTTTGTAGCAAGGACATAAATAAACAGGAGCTCTGGTTGTCTACATAAATATAACATGAAAAATCTAGCTAGCTTACAAAAAGTAAGGTGCTGTTGTATCTCCAGCACAGAGGTTCAAGTGTTTGTTTCATTTATTTATATGATGCCTGATGCCTTTATAGCCAAAGGTTACAAACAGAATAAATTATCTAATTCAGAATGCTAAGTTAGGTCAAAGTATATTTTATCTGTATTTGAAGACAAGGTGAAACAAATATTTCACAGCTTATGTACAAGTTTGTGTGTATAAATAAGATTTGCGTCTTTTTCTACATTTTATAAAATTAGGTGAAAATGTTTCATGGAATATAAGTATAATGCGCTTACAATATAAAGTAACGGAATTAGGTCTGAGAACTAAGAACACCTTTTTTCTAATCAAACTTTCAAATTAATAATAAAACTAGTGCTCTGAAAGTAAATTATCATTTATTTAACCTTATTATGAGCACAGTCAAATCAGCCATGTTCATAATCCACACTATAACTTGTGTATTTTCATGCAATTTCACAAGTTTTCAGTAATTAAGTCACTTGTAGATTAAAAAAAAAAAATCAATATTTTTAATAATGTGTTTTCACTAAATATTTCTCTATGAATACATGAAGTCAAAATGTTGACTGTTCCAAGTGCAAAGTGATTTTCATGTTAAGATTTAAAAAATATTTTTCTTTTGCAAAACCCAATCTTATTTTGTGTAATCTCTAAGACCTTGTAATTCTTTTCACTAAAACTTATTTTTTCCACCCTAACTCTTTATGAGGTTCATTTTATACTAAATGACTATTACACTAAATAATTTATAAGTAATGCACCAAAGAACACAGAAAAATAGCATCCAAAAAGGAGACAATGTGCCATAACTATCGTTATTTTTCTGGCTTTCTAACTATGTAACAAGAGCAGTTAAAATTTCAGCTCAGCTCATAGATAGGAAATAAGCTTGAACTGAAAGCAAAATAGAATTTACAGGTAATGATACAGACTAAAACTTTCTCCTTTTATTGGTTAAAATTAAATGCACTAAACATTAAAGAGAACTAATGGCAATTTCTGAAACAGACGACTTGACAGGTGGGCAAGAATGGTTTCATTTTCTATTCAATGGTTCTGTAACCAAGTAAGATTGAAGGCTATAAAAATTATGCTTTGTCTGTGTGATGACATAATAAGTAACTTACATTATATTTAAGACTTTCTGGAGAGGTGGTAAACAAATTAAAGAAGGAATGCCTCAGGAGAAAATTTCACAATTTTCGCAAAAGGAGAAATTTGGGATAGTTTTTAAACTACTGCTTTACAAAATGAAGAACTTAAAAACATATGTACTATTATTAGCTATAATGTTGTGCAAAATTTATTTATACATTATAATAACAAAAATTAAATTAAAATTTGAATGTAATCCACTAAAACCTCATGAAATGTGCAACAAAAAGATGACTGTAGCAAAAGTTAAGGATAAAAATCATAGTTTATTTTAATGATTGCTCTAAAGAATAAAGTGCAAGATGATAATTTTAAGAATGTAAAAATTTCTTGGCCATCAATAAGTCAGACAGAAATACATTTTCTTCCTCATCAAGAACTCATCCTGTGAGAGTTCAGGTTGGTTGTACACATTTTTTTTACAAATTCATTATTATATAATATTACTCACAGTGAAAACCTAGCAATAAATAGAGTACAACTGAATTTTCTTCCCTTTCATCATGTAACTGTTTCACCTTTTTAAAATATTACTTAATAACATCTTAATTTCTATTAAGATAAATTGCATTTGAATATTGCTAACAACTAACATTCAAAGTCTTGTTAAAATAATAAAAAGAAAGCAAACATACCTCTAAAGATGGCAGTCCGAAATGAAATTCCCTATCAAACCTTCCGGGCCGACGCAAAGCTGGATCAATCGAGTCAATACGATTTGTGGCACCAATGACAACGATCTCTCCCCTATTATCTAAACCATCCATTAAAGCCAGCAGTGTGGAAACAATGGAACTATGTATCTGATCTTGCCTGGTTGACCTCACAGGAGCTAAACCATCAATCTCATCAAAGAATATGATCGATGGACGCATTGAATAAGCCTACAAAGAAAAAAATCAAAATTACATTTTCACATGTGTAAAACACAAGTAAATGCTACATCTTATTAAATATGCAATATCACTTTAAATTACTGGTAGTTACAAATCCTGAGCAGATACTGATTTCAATAATAATTAGGAAGTGTTAAATTTAGATCTAATAATTCTCAAAATTAAAGAAGTTTAATCTTTTAAGTTTTTGTTGTTTTTCTATTTAATTAAAGACGTGTAATCGGTTGGATTGGGGTTTTATGGTGCAAAGCAAACTAGGCTATTTGTACCAAACATCCAGTAAAAAAGTTAAAGCAAAATTAGTAAAAAGAAATTAAGGTAAAACAGAACAAATTTTAATTTTTGAATTAAAAAAACAACATAAATAGCATTAAAACCAATTTTACATCTAATCTACAGTGGTAAGAGAAAAACTACAGTAATACAAGTTGTAAAGGACTTTCTGTAGTATAATTGTAATTATCATAACTCGCTAGGAGCACCAACATGCAAGTTCAAAAACCACTGTTAGTCACCTGAAGTTGGCCTTTCTAGTCCTTGTTTTGGGTTTGACATTATAGCCATTTCCAGACAGTAAAGTAATAAAGTTTTAAAAGACTTGTAGCAAAATGTTAATTACAACTCACCAGGATGACTAACAGGTAGTGAAAACAGCAGCATTGGTCACCTGAAGTTGGCCTTTCCAGTCCTGGTTGAGTTATTTGACATTACAGCTATTTTCTAATTTCAAATCAAACTAGATGTACTTTGATTCTTAAAAAGGAATCACATTAAAAAAGGTCTAATGTATAAAATAAAAAAATTAAATAGCATTAAAAAGGTTAATGGCCTTTAAAAACTTAACATTTCTAAAGGTGGACAGTGTCACCATCACCATTAACACTAACATTACGGATAAACCTTGGGACAGGAAATGTTTAAAATGGTGCTATTGTTGAGTCATAACGATAACCTAAATGCTAACATATACAACACATTGGTGTATCAGTCCCAGATAAAAGAAAATGATGAGTTAAAAACTGGCCAATGCATAGTCAAGTTAAAACAGCTTCCTCTTTCCAATCCTTACAAAAGTAAAATGGTCAAAGTCCAACAGAGGGTTTTAATTGGAGAACATTCTTTTTGCATTGCTCACTCCAAGTCAACTGCCAACTGGTATGGAGCCAAGCCTTGAATACAGGATCATAGTCCATGTATGGAACAGACACAGCAGTGATACTGCTAGAGCTAATAGATTTAACTGTGGTGTTAACAAGCTCATTCCTGCAAATATCAATGTTGCCTGGTATCCAGAAAAACTGGATAAAAGTAGATGTTAGAGAAATTGGCCAGTCAGTTTTGAATATCAGTGAGAACAGGGTGTGAACTAACGTGAAGTAATTCCAGGTTCAGTAGCGAGTCAGCATAAATAGTGCAGTTTGAGTACTTCTTAACTTCTATGTGATCCATGGCAAAAGAAATGGCATACAGTTCAGCAGTGAACACAGAAGCTGTAGAGGGGATTCCGCATGCAACCACCGAACCACAACAAATCATGGCAGAGCCCACACATTCATCTAATTTCGAACCATCTGTATAAACAGGAATGGAAGGATGGTTCAAAAGATGTTCAGCAAATAACAGACAGTATTTCCAATTGGGGGTGTCTACTTTCCTCAGATGACTTAAAGATAAGTCACATTTGGGGACTAATAATCCATGGTGGGATGGACTGACCAGTGGATACAGCAATGCTATCCAAGGACAGACCTAATTCATTGAATTGCACCTGAATGCAAAAGCTAAAAGAAGCAATGGCAGAATGTCTGTTCTAAAAAAGTATGGCCCACTGAGGAAGGAAAAGAAAAACCAGGTGGGATGCTTTTGTAAGGAACGAAGTTTCAAAGCATATAGTAAAGACAGTTGGAAACAGTGGAGGTGCAAAGAAGGTTCATGAGACTGTGTGTAAGCTCTGAACTGGAGAAGTGCATAAAGCCCAGGTGCAGAGTTGAAATCCTTGATGATGAATGGGGTCCAGCATCTTTTAGGCCAAGGTCCTTGCAGACCCACAGATCAGTGACCCATAGTCGAGTTTCAATCGAATAAAAGCACAATATATCTTTAGCATAGAACAATGATCTGCTCCCCAAGTGGTGGAGGAGAGGACATGGAGCATGTTCAGTTCTCTTGTACATTTGACCCATAGTTGCTTAATGTGTGGTGGTATAAACGTCAGCTTACAGTCAAAGATAAGCCTCAAGAACTTTGTCTTGGGGACAACAGGCAGTAGAACTTCACTGATACAGAGTTCTGGATAAAGGTGAATACTCCCTTTGCGGGCAAAAGTGAACGCAAATGGTTTCAGAGACAGAGAAATTAAAGCTGTTTGCTGTGGTCCATTTCAGTAAACAATTCCAAGCAGCCTGTAGCTGCTGCTCAATATACCTCACATTCGATGACTGGCATGAGAAGTGAAAGTCTTCGACATAGAGCACATTTGAAACAGTAAGTGGGAGTCGTTCAGTGATAGCATTAATCTTTATAATGACACTCAAAACACAGCTATGAGGGACTCCAAGTTCCTGTAGAAGAGAATGGGTTAAAAACAAAGAGTTGAATAGCAAGAGAAGCTGTAGATAGATGGTGCAGCATTTCATAGTATACATCATCAAGTCCGACCAACGTAGGTCCAGGTTTGAGTTCCACCAGTGTAAAAACACAATTATAGTTATAGAGACAATCAGCTCCAGGAATGAGGTGATCGCTGTGCCCAAGTCTTGATGGCCAAGAAGGTGGAGGAAGAAGCAGAAGTGCTAAATACCTGGCAAAAGTTTTCACCAAGAGTATCAGCAATGCTCCAGGTATCAGCTTCTTCCTGGCCATCAGAGAGCAAAATTGAGAGGGTGACAGTATTATATTGCCTACTGACCTTTCAGATCTTGTCCCATATGACTTTGGAACTGGTGGTAGAATATATGCTGATTGTGAACTTAATCCAAGAGTCTTCCTGGCTTTGATGTCTTACCCACCGAGCATGTGCATGGGCCTGCTGGAAAGCAAAGCAGTGCGAGAGTGTGAGATATTTACGGAAAGTATCCCAGGCCCGTTTTTGAGCCTTCCATGCCATGTGGAAGGCAGGATTCCACCACTGACAAGGTTAATGTGGAAAATGTGTTGAGGTTTAGGAATACACTGAGCAGCTGCCTGTATAATACAGTCAGTTACTTCTGCCACGCAGTTGTCTGTTGATGGCTTAGAGATGACAGCAGGATCAAGTTCTGCAAGAGCAGTGAAAGAGGACCAGTTTGCTTGATCCAGCTTCCACTGGGGCACAGACAGATCTGTCTGCACTCTCACTGCAGTAGTGGAACAAAGTGCAACAGTATACATGGGAGATGAAGTAATGGACGGCAACTTTCGAGCCTCAGGGCGAGTAATGTTTTGAACTGTTTTCAAACGCTGCACCTCCTTTACTTCTAACCATTTAGGGTAAGAACGAATGTATGATGGGTGAGAGCCATTGCAACTGATGCAATGAGGGTTCATCCCACACTCAGGCATTGGAGTCCTTGCCACTGCAATGAGCACACATCAAGGAACCATAACATGATGTCTTCAAGTGACTGAACTGCTGACACTGGAAACATCCAAGAGGGTTTGGAATGTATGGCCGTATCCTGCAATTTAGACAGTCGGCTCTGATGGTGGCAGGTGGACATGGTGACATGTCAGAATGAAAACATTGTTTGGCATTCTAATTTCTTCTTTGCGAATGGAGATACACCTCACTACAGAAACGCCGTAAGTGGAAAATCCAGCAAGAATCTCAGGGATGTTCTTTAAAACCCTCTCAACAATAACTCCTCTTGATGAATTCAAAGTAGCATGAAGTGTAACCTCAATAGGTATATCCCCAATTGCCTTTTAATGCAAGAGGAGTTTAGTGTGTTGAGATGTGGATGTTTCCACCAACATGTGACCAGAGCAAAGCTTCTTTACTGATTTTGGAGAGACAGCAAGTCCTTCTAGTCCCGTCTGAAAGAAAAAGGAAGACATCTGTCCTAAAGGTTTGTCTGAAAGAGAATGTAGTATGAGAAAATAAGGTACAACAACAGGTGTTATAGATGTTGATGATTGCTGCTCAGAATCTTCAAGACGTGGTTGTTTACCTATGGACTATTTTTCACTATTTAAAGTTTTTATTTGGAGGATCCACAATAAAAAGAATATTTGGGTGCCCACTGACCCCACCCACCATGGAGCCCTACAAGAGAATGCACTACAATGCCAAACAAAGACACTGCAGCAATGCCAGGGTTTCGCAAGCACTATACCAAAACACCAGCATCAGATACAATGTCCACAACACCTGTTGAGAATATCCAACACTGGTACTTGGTTGACCCTAGCCCAAGTGGACCAGTCAATTGACCCAAGGCTGCCCGTCTACAGGAATTCAAGGCCAAAGTGATGTGTTAGGGTTGGACCCATTAACCACCAGAATCTTCTCCTCCCCTTTGAAAATCACCATGCACAGCAAACACATGGGTGGATGTTTAGATCCCAGAGGAGGTAAACTGAAAAAACAGAACCTTCCCTGAGAGATCCCCTCACCACATACAGGAATCCACGCTGAGGGGAAAGCCACGGAATCTTTGATTTCCTGGTTTCATAATTTGATCAAAGTTGTATCAAACATTGAAATAATTGGTAGGGAAGAGTAGAGCTTAACAAGTTAATTTATCATGTATGAATGATGTTTATATTAATTAATATGGTGAAAAACTAATTGCTTGATCAAAATGAATGTTTTCAACTGTTCCATCGACCATTTAATTGGTAATTACAAATCACATCAGTCATCATATTAATAATCAATTAACAGAACAAGGTTTTTTGTCTATTACTATTTTCAGTTATTTCAACATCTCACGCATACTGGTTTATTATTAAGCACAAAAAAATAAAAATATAATGAGGTATGTGTGCTCTGCCACACTAATGTGCAGAGGACTGTAAAAGAGCAGGGGTCATCAACGATAAAGTTAATTTTTCAAGCATCTCGGGGCAAGATAAGGTTATTATTAGAGGAAACTATTGGGACAGTGAGTTGCTTCTGATACACGTGGCAGAAAGCAATGGCAATCAAACAGCTCCCCTTATTTCTCTTCAGCAAATCTTATAAAATACTTTAAAATCTAAAATTAAAAAGTGAATTATTCTATTTAACTATTTATACTTTTTTTTACTGTAGACTTGCAACTCCAAGTGAGAAAATCATTTTAAAGTTGTTGTTTTTTTAAATAACAAAGGTGAATAATTCTACATATCCCTAATTTTTGCAGAAATGTTTATGACTAAGAAAAATGGTACTTTTATAGCATAAAAAAGATAGACAGAGGGCTTAAGCTCTGCCAAATTTTAGTTTTTCCTTCACTTACATTTATTCAGATTTAATGATTTGGAAGGGGTTTCATGACTCAAGGGTCTAGAGGTTTAATTCTCACTGTTGCTAAACTCGTTCACTTTGTTATGGTAAAGCAACTAAGGTTTTTGCCACTAACTTTAAACTGCTGAATTGTAAAAAGGCAACTGAATAGCAGAACCATAATACCAGCATTTTTGTTTTTCTTCTTGTACATACCATGGTTTGAGGAATACTGTCCTAACAGATTAATCAAATATAACCAACAGATGGGGCCATCAATTAATTAATTACTAAATACCAACAATCTCAAAGCTCTAGTCAAGAGCACATAGCTGCCAACTCATGTTCACTAAGTATTGGGATTTGTCTATCTTTCTCTTATTGTCCACACATAGCTCAAAAGGGCAGTGATATTTGTTAACCAACAGACCTCACCCAGTTCACATAGTCTTTCAATCATTACCTACTTACACTCAAAAACTAAACTATGGTAACAAGAAATTATACACTAAAGTTCTTAAAATTTTGATCAGTTTATGCTCCAATTCCATATCACATACTGTGACAAGTTATTCTAATACAAAATTTTCAAACTATTAGTTTAAAGCTAACAAACAAAACATACTCAACAGGTTTAATTCCAAAAGTATTTTTTAAATCTTGAAACTTACTTGATCAAACAATAATCGAAGCTGTCGTTCTGACTCTCCAACCCACTTGCTCAAACAATCTGCCCCTTTTCTCATAAAAAAGCCAACACGTTTATCTCCTTGACTACATTCATTTGCTAAAGCTCTAGCTAGTAAAGTTTTTCCTGTTCCTACAATAAAAAAAATTATTGAACTAATGTTAAAACTATACTTCAATATGAAATTAAAAATAATGTAAAGCTAAAAACTCCATATCTGAAACATTACTATTTCCTGTAATATAAATAGCTTCATCTGCAAAAGTTCTATCACAATCCCAAAAATTTGTTCCTGAAAAAATAAAGAAAAAAAGCATATAGAAAATATTTTCATTGTAGAATAAAATACTATAAATTTACTTTTCTTTCACATAAATGGCAAACTAGCAGTATTACATTTACCAGATATTTCAGCTTCCTGTCATAATTGTATGTGTAGAAATCAGTGTGATATATAACTTTTAAAACAATACTCATATAATACCATTACATAAAATTAAACTTTATTTGCAAATATGTTGACATCTTAACTCTACCTAATATTGGTATTTCAGGTCACAACAATTTTTTAAATTCAAATGTATTTTAGAATCAATATTTCTACTCTAACAGTTAATTTAGTATGATTGAAAAAAAAGGAAAATATTTTCCAGATTTCCTTTCTGTGCAGTTTTAAGAAACGTTACCCATAACAATGCATTTATCATATAATTTTAGAACTTTTCTTCCAATTCTAAAAGAAACACTTGAATCTGCTTTAACACTATTGTCTCTTGAGAATATTTATCCATCTTGTTCCTCTTGCCGAAAGTCTCCTTTTGTTTTAATAGTTTTTACACTTATAGCTCTTTCTTTGCCTTCACCCCTCTATGGTGTTGGAATGAATGGACAGAATAATTATTAATGAAGATCAACTTTCAACATAGATAAAGACAATGTCCAAGTAAAATGGACACAGCAAATTATAAAAAATTTACATCAGTGTAAAGTGAACAAAACATTTATGATTTTGTGCACAGAAAAAAAAAACTAATACCTATACAATAAACAAACAAATTCTAATGGGAAATTAAAACCACAAGATTTAATTTGTGTAGTTCCGTTGGATGTTTTTTTCTTCCTCCCCATTCTTGAAAATGTTTATGTTAAATTATTACAAGTATCTGAAAGATACAGAATTTATTTCTTCTGGGATTACATATTCAATAAATCTGTCGGGGAACAGAAGAGATTTTTCTCCAACATACAATTCATTGCATATTTTACAAGAAAATATATAAATATTTATTATGCATTTAACTTCTGCATCTAATGATCAACTCAAATATACCAATTTGCCACAATAGATTGTTAATGAAGGTCAAAATACTTCCCGTCTTTACAAAATAGAAATCCTTCCTGCAGCTAATGATTCTTTTTTTTTTTACCATAAATATAAAGAATCCTTAATATTTAGTTCAAAACTTAAGTTATAAATTAATCATGACACAAGATGAATATCATGACCATAAGTTCTTTTTCTTTTTTTAATTGTAAGTTATTTCAAAGTTAGACCTAACTAGACTAAACCATCTCTTTATAATCGGCCTCAGGCATTTCAATAAAACTGATTCTTTGTATAACTGTGCTCTTTACTCAAATACAAGAAATACTTACCAGGTGGTCCATGAAAAAGTACTCCCCTAGGAGGGGAAATCTTAAATTTTTCAAATACTTCTGAATACATCAAAGGGAAAAGAACCATCTCTTTCAAAGCCTGAATATGGCTGTCTAGACCTCCAATACTTTCAAAAAATACCTACAGAGAAACAACATATGCCATTTTTTTTTTCATTAACATATTACAGATGAAACATCTGAAATGTTATTGCTCTGTGAATTTTTTTTTTGTCAATATCAAATATTGCATGTTTAAATTAGAAAGTGGCAACCACAATATGATGTATTACCAACTAGTAAAGATAACAGGTGGCTGAATGCATAATTTCTGTATGGAGTAACATCAAACATTATACTTACAATTCCCAAAGTTACTTTAAAAATAAACTAACAAAGAAAAATGAAACAATTTCATTAATATAACCAATATTTAGGATAATAAATCCACAAAATAAAATCTACATTCCTAGTATGAGAAAAATTTTCTCAGTCTCACTTAAAGCTCAGGTTCCTACATACAAAACATTACTTTTCAAATTAAAAGCAATCTTGCCAATTTCTGCTGGTTCATCTCTGCATTTTTTCAATGATTCCAAGACGAGTGATTATTCATCAATATACAACTCTTGAAGTTTTTCCTGTCTTTTCTTTTAATACCCAATCTTTCAAGTTTTGTTTGAGTTTGATTTACCCAAGAAAAATATAAAAAACACCACCTTATGGACTTTCATAACATCTTAAATTCCAAAGTATCTTATGCAGGTAAAGAGTTAAAAAAACATACAAAAAACAACTAAAAACTAATGAACAGTAGTAATAAGTAAAGTGAACCGATTAAACAAAACCAATGGAAATTGAGAAACACATTCTGTTTACCCTATAAATATAACTTTGGATGTTTCTACCAGTCAGTTTCTGTGAAGCTATGCATAGCAATGTTTACTTTAAGTCCACATTTATCAAGTATATTTTTTACAAAATTTTGCAAGCTTTTATTGCCATCAAATTAGAAATGATGGTTGAAAGCTTAAGAAGGTAGAAAATAGCCCCTACTTATTTATTATAAATATGTATGGTTTTGAAAGATGCTTTGAAATTTTGGATAGATGGTTGGGGTTACTGTTGTGGATTGGAAAAATTTACTGATATCTAAGTAAGTGGAGAAGTTTGAACTTTGAAACTTTATATTTAACTCTATAGCTATTTATAAATTTTATTAACAATCCTTAAGCATTTTAGATGCTATACTATTGAAACTATACAAACTAAAAGAGTCAACATTATGACAATAAAGTGAAGACATATTTTAAAATATTTTCCTATGAAATTAAGAAACTAAATTTTAAAAACATAAAAGTTTGAATTATAATCTACATTTTGATACTAGTTTTGAGATACACTGATCATAACCAGGTTTAATAAAATTGTGAGTGTCAATAAGCTTAGTTCATAGGGTTAATGAAGAAGAAACCAATCTTGTATAAAGCACTTGAGGCACTTTCACAGAAAAAAGATTTATTACATCTAAAGAGGAGTTTTATGATATTCTTAAAAATATATGACTTCACTGATTTAAAGAAAACTGTACAATCATTAGATGAATTATTTAATGTTTCACTGACAGAACTAGGCATGCTACCCTTCTAACTATCTGAATTCAACTGTTGATAGAACAAGTGCCAAAGACTTCATATCTCAGTATCAAATTATTAAACTACACTATTCAACAATTAACAAGAAACCTAACAGTTCATTAAAATAATTGAAATGAATACTAACTGATAAGACCCTAAAACTATAAAATTAAATTGAACATTATTCTAGTAATAAGCAGTTAGCAGCAGTTTCTCTAATAATTTCACAGCCAATACAAACAATATGCGAAGCATAAGTAACAAAATAACCATATACAGGTTTACACTATGAAAGAAAACAGAAACTGAATAATTTAATACAGCTATATCTTTGGAGAGAAAAATACATGAACTTTTAAGAATAATAGAATTACATGTTAAAAATACAATACAAGGGTATCCAAATATAAAATTCAATACTTTCACTACCTGAGATAACAACAAAAACAGAATTTAATACCAATAACAGGCTTATAATTTGGTTTTTCTTGTTTCTTTGATGAACAAACTGTTACTGAAAATTGATATCTACAAATGCTACAAGAGTTGTTTTATTCCATAACTCCAAAAAACTCTTCAATTGTTACAAAGAGTTATTTTCCAACAGGATGGAATATCACCCCACTTTGCTCGAACTGTTAGCGTTTTTAAATCAAACTTTTCCAGAGTACTGGATTCCTCAAAGAGAACTTATGAAATAGCCCACTTATTAATCCATTTTAACTCCTTTAAATTTTCATCTCTGGGGCTTTTTGAAAACAAAAGCCTACCATAATAAACCAAAAGACCTTGAAGAATTGAAATGTTGGATTTGTAATGCTATCTTATCAACCCCTCCTGTTTTGTTGGAAAATATGTTCTCAGAATTTGAATCCAGAATCAGTTGAACTATAGTGAATGACAAAAGACATGTAGAAGCTCATTAAATTATTAAAACTAACTTACAATACTACTTACTACCTGTGTTTATATTAAAAAACTTATCTCTAAACAACAGTCATTCATTTTCAAACACTGTATGTAAATGCAACAAAATCCTAAGAAATGCCATATTTAATCAATAACAATTTTTATCAAACTTTACAAATACAATAAACATTCATTTTTTCTTTAAATATGGTATTCAATCAAATGTATACTAAATTAAAACTAAATACAGCAATCATGCCAAAACAACAACTATGTTGAGATATTCATTTTTCTCAGTAAGTTTGTTTGTCAGGTATCTTTCTGTAACTGTGAATTCCACAATACATGTAAAATTTGACTACTAGCAAATTACTTACAGAACTAAATATTAAACTATGATGCCAGTTTGTTTCATTCTTAGAGTGGGTTATACACTTTACATTAAATGAGAAAAGGTTTTTCACAAAGAAAAATGAAAATTTGAGCTAAACCACTAACATTCATGTGTAGATACAATATAAACACAAGTCTTTTTAACATAATCAACTTCTTTTCCTCACTTATTCAATATACCCAACTTTTTTACACTATAAAGATTAAGCAGTAGGTTACTTATTACAGTCCAAAACCTGTGGAATACACAAGTATAATTTTTTCCAATATAAAGTAAAATGTTTTAAAAAACAGGTACTTTAATGCAGTTTCTTGGGTATTATTCATTAGTCTAATAACAAGTTTCTAAATTATAGTTAATTTTCCTGTTTCAAGTGTATTCAAGAACTGATAGGTGGTAGCAGAAAAATAGTACTATATTTATTACATTTTCTCCTTTATTCTATTTAACTATATTTGAACACAGAAATTAACTATACAATACAAAACTACACCATATAATTCACAAAACAATGTACTAAGTATGACTTAGCAACTTGTATATAGAATAAGCGCTCATTAAAATTATGATAATCTACATGATATTAACTTATGGATGTTATACACTTTAAAGTTTAAAGTTCTTTGGATAATATCATTATCTAAATGTGCACAGGTTCAGTCCAGTGGATCAAATCTGTACTGGAAAAGGAATGTTGACTGTAATTCTTAATGTGTATCTTACATTAAATGTAGCAAGATTATAGTTGAATGTACAAGTCTGTTGTACCTTAACAGACAGATGGATCACACATCTGTGAATTAACGAGTCATACTCTAAGTCACAGTTGAAGGTAATGCTCGTTGAAGAGTAAAAACATTTCTGTATATCCTACAGTCTGTTTTATTACATTTACATACATTTCAGAGCATCCAACATGCACATAGACAAGTTTTTTTCAATATTCATGTACACTGTATGTGGTGTTTACTTTCCTTTCCCACATCTAAATCAGCAGTGTAGAGTAAAGTGAATGAATCATACATGACATTAAATACATAATACTATGTTGAATGGTGTCCTGTAAAGGTTTTAAGCACACTCTGAGCCCTAACCACACGCAACAGACAAGTTACAAACTTCAGTTACGAAATGGGTATCACACCTTCACTGTACTCCTACTACTAATAATATATCCTCTTTATTGTTATGATACCTTTGTTATTACTTACACAGTTGTCCTTTTAATAATGATATTTTAAGTAAAATGTAACAGTATAAAGATAACATTATATTAGCATGCTTGACATCATTCAAGTAATTATAAACATTTGCTATTGATGAAAATTCATTAATAACAATAATAAGGGTGGAAAGAATAAGTTTAAAACGCTTTATATCGCAAAATTACTCACAGATTTATCAATTTCCATTGGATCAATGTCTGCTAAACTAGTTCCAATCTTCGCTCTATCTCTTAACACACCTTTACTTAAATCTTCTTCTGCAAAATTCATTGGTAAACATCTGTAACAAAGAAAAATGTTCAAACATACAAACAACTTATTAGGATGTGTGCAAAAATAAAATTCTAACTTGCACTGTTCATCATCACAGTTGTTTTCAATGTACAGATTAAAGCAACAGTTCTTAAACTGGTACCTGTACAACCAGGTGGTATGCAAAATATCATAAAATAATAATTAAGTTAGATTTTAACTAACTACTTTAACAAATAGATCATTTTATATTAATGATTTTCAATATAAATATTTCGTGACTCTTTTTATCCAGTTCACGTGCCGATACACATTTCTTTTCATTTAAAAAAATATAAGAATGTTTCACATCAAATCATGTATCAGAAGTACATTATTAGATCAATGGTCTAGTTAGGGATAAGAAACACACTAGATGAGCTCTCTGAACACGAGTTTGGTCAATTTGACCAACTACACTACCTCTTTGTACTCATTTTAAAAAGTCTACAGATTTGACACTTCAAACTTTAAATATTGTCTGTATATTTTTACAAAATATGATAGTCTTTCAGTTAAAATTATAAGCCTTTCACATATAAAAATACTTTTTAATGAAGTATTTTTAATAAATTAAAATATATATCTGTCCACAAATATACAGAATATTTGTTTTGAATAGCTACATGCAGTGATTTTTCATGTTAAGATTAAAAATACTTTTTCTCATCTCAAAAAACCTCAAATTTCCTTTGAGTAATCCCTAAAACCTAATAAACAAGTTTTTGGTTTGTTTTTTTTGTAGTAAAACTTTATATATTAACTTATTTCCTCTACAGTATCTCAAAATGGGATCAATCAATTTGACCAACCTTATAACCATCAAAACAAAAATCAAAATATTTTTTATTTTCTTTCTGGAATGACTTCAAATTATAACAAACTACAGTTCTTTATCCCAGGTAACTTTAACCTCCTGACACTATACATCTATTTATAAATAAATTTTATTGTTTTATTGCCTTTTGAACTAACCACTAATCATGCCATTATAAGTTTTAAATAGGTGGGTGTGGCAGGAAGGTCCGACTTTCTATTCAATAGTTTTGTAACCAAACAAACCTGAAGGCTATAAAAATTATGGTTTGTCTGAGCAATGATTATTTTTATAGTGAGTAATGTATTATTAAATTTATACTTTTTGAAGAGATAGCTAATAAAATAGAAAAGATGTATAGAGAAAATGTCTCATGTACATCATACTAGTGAAAAACAAGATTTAAAAATATTGCTTTGTATAATAAAAAATTTAAAACTTATATAGAATTAGAATATCGGTTATTAACTAAGATTTTATGATATACTAATTGATATAACGTTGATTGATTGATTGATTTAGTGTTTTACGACACAAAGCAGCTAGGCTATCTGTCCCAAACCTCCGGTAAAAAGGTAAAAATAAAGTAAATGTAGTAAAATACATAAAAGGAAATGAAGGTAAAACAAAAAAGTATAAAACCAATGTTGACACCTAGTCTACAACGTTAAAAGCAGAGTAAGAGGAGTTGTAAAGGACTTTCTGTAGCATAATGGTAATGATCATAACCCACCAGGAAGACTAACAGGTAAGTTCAAGAACCACCGTCAGTCACCTGAAGTTGGCCTTTCCAGTCCTGGTTTCGGGTCATGTATCATAGCAGCCATTATCAAAATGTAAAAGAATAGAAGTTTTAAAAGACACATATCATAATAATGAATAGCCAAATGTCCAGTAAAAAGATAAAAGTCAAGTAAATGGAGTAAAATTTGTAAAAGTAAATGAAGGGAAAAACAAAACAGCAATTAAAACAGAAAATGGCGTAAAAATCAATGCTGACATTCAGTCTACAAAGTTGTAAAGGACTACCTGTAGCAGAATGGTAATGATCATAACTCGCCAGGAAGACTAACAGGTAAGAATAAGAACCACTGTCAGTCACCTGAAGTTGGTCTTTCCAGTCCTGGTTCCGGGTTATGTGTCATTATAGCCAGTACGAAAAAATAAAGTAGTAAAAGTGTGAAATGACATGCTGCAAAAGTGTAATTACAGCTCGCCAGGTTGACTAACGAGTAGTTCAAACGGATAGTTCAAACAGCAGCGTTAGTCACCTGAAGTTGGCCTTTCCAGTCCTGGTGTCGAGTTATTTAATGTTCTAGCCATTTTCCAATGTCAAATTGAACGAGAGAATAAAATTGTAAAAAAGGAACCACAATGAAAAAGGTGTAATGAATAAATATGCAACACTTAAATGAGATTAAAAAGATTAATTGCCATTAAAAAATTAAAAACATTATCAAGGTGGACAGTGTCACTATCCCCAATAACACTGTCCAATGTTACAGATAGACCCTGGGAAAAAATATGTTTAAATTATTGTCGTCGTTGAGAATTGTAATGATGCCAAGAAAGTAAAACGTGGCTGATAGTGAGTTGAGTGTCACACAGACTACACATTGGTGCATCAGTTTCAGATAAAAGAAGACAATGAGTTAAAAAACTGTGACCAATGCGTAGTCTAGTTAGAACAACTTCCTCCTTCCGAACTTTACGAAAACTAGATGGCCAAAGTCCAATATAGGGTTTGATTTGAAAAAGCTTGTTGTCCCATTGCTCACTCCAAGTGGACTGCCAGCTGGCATGGAGCCGAGCCTTGAAGACAAGACCATAGTCCATGTATGGAATAGGCACAGAGGTGATAGTGCCGGAGCAGAAAGATTTAGCTGCTGTGTCTGCAAGCTCGTTCCCGCGAATACCAACATGGCCTGGTATCCAGAAAAACTGGATAGAAGTAGCTGTTAATGAGAAATGGGCCAGTCGGTTTTGAATATCAGCGAGAACAGGATGTGAGCCAACATGAAGCGATTCCAGGGCCAGTATAAAACTAAGCAAATCAGTATAAATAGTGCAGTTGGAGTACTGCTCAGCTGCAATATGATCCAGGGCAAGAGATATAACATACAGTTCAGCAGTGAACACAGAAGCTGTAGAGGGGATTCTGCACACAACTGCTGAACCACAGCAAACCATAGCAGAGCCCACTGAATTACCTGATTTGGAACCATCTGTATAAATGGGAACTGAATGAGTGTTCAAAAGATGTTCATTAAATAAAAGACGGTACTTCCAATCTGGAGTATCTGCCTTTTTTAGATGACTGAAAGAAAGGTCACATTTGTAACCTTTACATTGTAAAGGGGATGTAATAAGCCATGGTGGGATGGGCTGACCTGTGGAATCTGCAATGTTATCCAAGGACAGACCCAATTCATCCAATTGCGCCTGGATGCGAAGGCCAAACGGAGCAATGACAGATCATCTGTTCTGAAAAAGTATGGCCCACTGAGGAAGGAAAACACATCCCCAAGTGGGATGCTTTGTTAAGGAACGAAGTTTCGAAGTATATTGTAAAGATAGTTGCAAACGGCGAAGGTGCAGAGAAGGTTCACGAGATTCAACGTATAAGCTTTGAACTGGAGAGGTACAGAAAGCCCCAGTGCAGAGTCGAAGTCCTTGGTGATGAATGGGGTCCAGCATCTTTAAGGCCAAGGGTCTGGCAGAGCCATAGACCATTGATCCATAATCGAGTTTCGATCTAATAAGAGCACGATATACCTTTAACATCGAACATCGTTCTGCTCCCCAACTGGTAGAAGAGAGGACACAGAGGATGTTCAGTGCTCTTGTGCATTTGACCCGAAGCTGCTTTAAGTGTGGTTAAAGGTCAGCTTACGATCAAAGATAAGTCCCAAGAACTTGGTCTCCATGTCCACTGGCAGCAAAACTTCACCGATATGAAGTTCAGGATCAGGGTGGATATCCCGCTGACGGCAAAGTGCATGCATACGGTTTTAGAGAGAGAGAAATTAAAGCCGTTTGCCATAGTCCACTTCAGTACACGATTGAGGGCAGTTTGTAGTTGCCGCTCAATATATCTCATGTTCGATGACTGACATGAGATGTGAAAGTCGTCAACATACAGCCCATTCGCAATAGTAAGAGGGAGTTGTTCAGTGACGGCATTTATCTTTATACTGAAAAGTGTGACACTCAAAACACAGCCTTGGGGGACTCCAAGTTCCTGTACAAAAGAATGGAAAAGTATTGAACCCACACGAATTTGGAATCTCCTATCCATTAAAAAATTTTTAATAAACATGGATAAATGGCCACGTAACCCATATGTATGGAGGTCTCACAAAATGCCATACCTCCATGTTGTGTCGTAAGCCTTCTCAATGTCAAAGAATATTGATACAAGATGTTGGCATTTGAGAAAGGCTTCTCTGATAGATGTTTCAAGATGAATTAGGTGGTCTGTGGTGTAGTGCTGTCGTCGGAACCCACACTGGGTGGGCGAGAGGAGGTTGTTTGATTCGAGGAACCAAACAAGACGAGCATTAACCATCCTTTCTAAGGTCTTACAGAGACAGCTCATCAAAGCAATTGGATGGTAGTTTGAAGGAATCTTGGGATCTTTCCCTGGCTTAGAGAAAGGTAAAATAATAGCCTGGCGCCAGGCATCAGGAAAAACATTCTCCT
The DNA here is from genome assembly GCF_004210375.1 of Tachypleus tridentatus. NCBI lineage: Eukaryota > Metazoa > Arthropoda > Merostomata > Xiphosura > Limulidae > Tachypleus > Tachypleus tridentatus. The sequence goes on along the minus strand of NC_134837.1, from coordinate 192,022,808 downwards.
GCCAGATCCGGTTAAAGACAATCAGAAGGACATCAAGAGAAGCAGGAGATAGATGGTGCAGCATGTCATAATGAACATCATCAGGTCCAACAGATGTACTGGCAGACCAATGAAGGGCCATTTTCAGTTCCACCAGTGTAAAGGGACAATTATAGTCAAAGAAACAGTCAGTTCAAAAGGAAAGAGGTGAACGCTCTGCCCGAGTCTTGATGGCCAAGAAGGTGGAGGAACAAGCAGAAGTGCTAGATACTCGGCAAAAGCTTTCACCTAGAGTATCGGCGATGCTCCGGACATCAGCCACCTTCTGACCATCAGAGAGTAAGATCAAGAGGGGGACAGAATTGTAATGCCCATTAACCTTTCAAATCCTGTCCCATATGATCTTGGAACTGGTGGTAGAAGATATGCTAGTTGTAAACTTAATCCAAGATTCCTTCTGGCTTTGACGTCTTACCCACTTAGCATGTACACGGGCCCGTTGGAAAGCAACACGGTTTGAAAGTGTGGGATATCTACGAAAAGTATCCCAGGCCCGTTTTTGAGCCTTCGGTGCTAAGTGGCAAGCAGAATTCCACCACGGACAAGGATATTGTGGAAAACGTGTCGAGGTTTTAGGAATACACTGAGCAGCTGCTTGTATAATACAGCCAGTTACCGCTGTCACACAGTCATCTATTGATGGCAGGATCAAGTTCTGCAAGAGCAGTGAAAGTGGACCAGTCTGCCTGATCCAGTTTCCACCGGGGCACGCGGGTAGGGTGGCATCGACCACGACCAGTCTCTCTCAAAAGGATAGGAAAATGATCACTGCCTAGTGGATTACTGTTAACCCTCCATGAAAAATGGGAGAATAATGAAGGGGAGCAAACTGAGAGATCAATAGCAGTAAAGGACTGACTAGGTGCATGAAAATAAGTGGAAGAACCAGTATTGAAAAGAGAAAGATTGTGATCAGAGAGCATATGCTCTACAGATCGACCCCTCCCATCAATAACAGCACTTCCCCAGAGGGTATGATATCCATTAAAATCCCCCAGGATTAGAAATGGAGACGGCAACTGTTCAACGAGAGCATCAAGGTCTGATTGCTCATATGTCTCTCCAGGGGACAGGTAGAGAGAACAAATAGTGACGGTATGACCCAAGAAAACACGGATGGCTATTGCCTCCAGGGGTGTGTTGAGTGACAAAGACAGGGTGGGCACATGCTGATCAACCAATAGTGCCACCCCTCCATGTACTCGTCCATCACACAGCCTGTCATTTCTGTACAGAGAAAACTGCCGAATGGAGACTGTATCAGCAGGTTTGAGAAATGTTTCTTGTAGGGAAAGACAAACAGGATGGTAGGAAGCAATCAGTGTTTTGATATCATCCAGATTAGAACGTAAACATCGACAGTTCCATTGTATCAAGGTGGCCATTTATAAGAATGGGTAGGTGAAGTGGCTGGAGAACCCTTCTGTTTACGACTACATCTTTTTTCCTTACTGTCCTTAGTCGGAGGAGGTCTATCAACCTCCATGGATCCTGCTCTGGGTCGAGTGGGCAGGTCTTTGTTATTGGAAGGGGATTCCAGTGACTGAGGACGTGAACTAATGATTGTTTTGCCTCGTGGGGTGGGAAAAAAAGATGTATCAGAAGAAATGCCTGTATTTGAAATTGAAGGACGTAGATCTTGAGGTTTATTGGAACGTATGGGAGGAACAGAGATGGGTGTGGAAGTCGATTCATCAACCTTTTTAACCACGAAAGTCAAAAGGCTTTTCATTTGTTTTGAAAACGATTCTCTTGGAGGCACAGAGAGATCTGTCTGCACTCCCACTGTAGTTGTGGAATGAAGTGCAGCAGCATATGTCCGAGATGGAGTGGTGGACAGCAATTTCCGAGGCTCAGGATAACTAATGTTATGTATCGCTTTCAAACGCTGCACCTCTTTTTCCTCCAACCATTTTGGGCAAGAACGAAAGTAAGAGGGGTGAGAACCATTGCAGTTGATGCAATGTGGGTCCATGTCACATCCATATGCATCGTAGTCCTTGCCCCCACAACGAGCACATGTCAGGGAACCACGACATGATGTCTTTGAGTGGCCGAATCTCTAACATTGGAAACATTGGAGAGGGTTTGGAATGTATGGCAAAACCCTGCAAATGAGATAACCTGCCTTGATGGTGGCAGGTGCACGTGAAGAAGTAAATGTCAAAACGAGGGTATCTGTTGGCAGTGTAACACCATCTTTGCAAGTGGAGATGCGCCTCACTGCAGAAACTCCTTGAGTGGAGAGACCAGCGAGAATCTCTGACTCAGGGATGTTCTTCAAATCCCTCTCAACAATAACTCCTCGTGATGAATTCAAAGTAGCATGAGGTGTAACCTCAATAGGTATATCCCCAATTGCCTTTGAATTCAAGAGGAGTTCACTGTGTTGGGATGTGGATGTTTCAACCAATACGTCTCTAGATCGCAGCTTCTTTACTGACTTTGGAGAGCCAGCAAGTCCCTCTAGTCCCTTCTGAATAAAAAAAGGGGACAATTGCCCTGAAGGTTTTTCCAAAAGAGAATGTAAAATAAGAAAATGAGGTACGTGTATTACAGATGTTGAAGATTGCTGTTCAGAGTCTTCAAGATGTGGTCGCTTATCCATTGACTGTTTTTTCACAATTTTATTTAAATTTTTTGGAAGATCCATAGGAAAAAGGAAAAATTCGGTACCCACTGACCTCACCCACCATGGAGCCCTACAAGGGGACGCACTACAAAGTCAAGCAACGACAATGCAGCAACGCCAGGGTTATGTGAGCACTATACTCAAACATCAGCATCAGGCACAATGTCCACAACACCCGTTGAGAACTTCCAACACTGGTACTTGGTTGACTCTAGCCCAAGTGGACCAGCCGATTGACCCAAGGAAGGGGGCCCACCCAAAGGCCGCCCGTATACAGGAATTCAAGGCCAAAGTGGTGTGTTAGGGTTGGACCCCTCAACCACCAGGATCCTCTCCTCCCCTTCACGGGTCGCTACGCACGGCAAACACGTGGGTGGATGTTTAGATCCCAGAGAAGGTAACCAGACAGAACAGAACCTTCCCTGGGAGGTCCCCTCACCACGAACAGGAATCCACACAGAGGGGTGGTATAACGTACAAAAATAATTTTAATAAAATATTGAATGTGAGGCACTATAGTTTCGTGTCATACACAGCAAAGAACACCAAGGGTGAAACGGTTATTTCTTCGTTTATATAATTTGTTCTTCATTTCATTAAGCTGTAGGGTTTACTAGATAACACAACTTCTCTCTAGTAAATAAACATATTTGCATAGCATATAGACTGACGACAACGTACTAACAAATTTTGATGCTGCTAACCAAATGTTACCCATATGCAAAGGATATTAAGAATTTTACTTAACAGACATTTCAACAACATAAAGGCCAAATCCAGAGCCTTTTCTCATCAATAAAGACTCATGTTCCCACATAGAAATGCAAAGTAACATTGTACCTCAAATGATTTAAACATTATTGCTCAGTTGCATTATATCCAAAATGCCTTTCAGAGTAATATTTTGCTTTTCAAAAATAATATTACAGTATACCACCAACTGTTCTTCCTGTTTCAATATTACAGAATCTGTAGTATAAACAAAATAACTGAAAAACATAGTAAATCTTACATTTCTACAAAAATTGGAGTTAAAGTATTATAATATTACAGGAACTTTGTAACAAAAAATAAGAAACAAAAGTGCAAAAACAGTTATTTCATTGGAATTTTTTTCACAGAAGTGATAACAAAATAACACCTTATGAAATAACAAATTAAAAAGTAAGTATGTGTGTTTTGGCTTGATTTATGTTAGTCTGAAAATTCTGCAATTTATTATTTCCCAACCTAAAACTTTGGCATTTCTCATGTTATAACACAGAAAACCATCTTTCTATACAGAAAAAATCAGGAAGTTCAATGAAACAGTGAAAAACATAGGACCTTTTAACAAACCAGAAACTTTATGGCCAAAATATCACAACTAATGACTAGTGACATCTATCAGAATTTCTTTAAATTAAAATAATTGAAATATCTGACTTTTGAAGATACAAGGGAATACTAAACTCCTCCATGATGTATAAGTTGTCCAACTTTCATACACATATAAAATTATGTTTGTTAGAATACTGAAATAAATTAAAAATTCCAAAACATCAGAACACTTCAAAGTTTTATCCCAACAGACCATTTATTTAACATTCAGCTTACCTATTTCTTGCTCTTGCCATGCTACGAGCTTTCCTTCTTTCAAATCTTCTCTCATCATCACTTGAGCTACTAGTTGAGGAACTGTTGTGTGTGGCATGATGTCTCCTATAAAATACAAAATACATAATTTTATAACCTACCTTTCTCAGTACTTGAGACCGGTTTAAAACGTGACATTTAATACGAAAATCAGGGGTGTCTTTCTGTAAAAATTCAGTTTCCAAAACCAGACTGTATTTACTGACACTCAAATGCCCCATTAGTCAAATAAAATTCTTTGCCACAAAACAAAAAAAGAAATCCCTTCAAAATACTTCACATACAAAACTCTCTCTCTATAACATTGATATCAGAAAAACTTGTAGTCTAAAGAAATTCAATTTAATTCTTAATATTTTAAGTGCTTAAAACTGAAGATTGTGTTTGTAAAACACAGGACTCCTGATATCCCTTCTTCCATAATAAAAAGGAACTTTAAAAGTAATTCATGCAAGTACTAAATAAGAGAAAAAAAAAATCCTGACAATACTACTCTGGTTTCTGAAATCCTACTTCTTCATTTCAGGAAAGGCAAGTTTTAAAAATGAAACTAACCTCAACGTTGTACCAAAAAGACAAGTAAGTTTAACATTTACTCACTCACTCGTCACTATTTCAATGACTGGTAACTGTTCTGTCCAATAACAAGTATAATCCATACATTCTCATGTAAACTTGGACTGACATTGCATACGTTACTACTGCAAGTGTCAACTGTAGAATTTTCTATCACAACATCCATTCATCAAACTAAAAGATGTGTCCTCAAATGAACTGATCATTGCAGCAGAAATATTTTCCCTTCATTTGTTCCACATACATGTTCATTCCAGAACAATGTCCTTCAATACACAATGTTGATAGTAAAGTCCAATAGTAGGTTAATAACCTTATTTATGCTAATATACCCCATAAAGAATTAAGCATCTTTGAGTGTTAATTTAATATTTAACATAACCAAATAAAAGCAAAACATTTATACTTTGGTAATAAATTATGGACTCTTGACCCAGTATCTGTTTCATACACTTCTTGCAAGATTTCAAGTTAAAAAAAATTTTAAAATAGCAAAAACGTGTAACTAGATATGATTTTACTTCTAGGTATTCACAAAACCATCAGGACCCAAACATATTAAACTGAGGTAAATATAAATTCAGTTTTCAATGTCCAGGAGATTACCATGAGTTTTTTAATCAATCATGTCAACAAAATTCAGAAAGGGAGAATGTAAAAATTTGCATGGTAAGTAGCTCCAATTTTCCAGTTTATAACACTATAAACAAAAAAGATAAAATTCTATAAAATTAGATTTTGCCTCAATGATACCTATAATATACGTAATTTATGTTAACTTCCATACTTCATATAGAGGTGGTAAATAAATTAAAGAGGTGGTAATACTTAGAAAGGGAATGTCACAGTTCTTGTACCAGATAAAACTGAGGGTTTATTTTTAATATTTCCTTATAAAATTATGAACTTAAAACTTAGATTATAATTTGATTTACCAACTACATTATGATAACAAGTTTACTCACATAGATTGATAGCAAAGTAACTAAATTTTGAACGTAGCTCTAAAAAGTTGTGACATGTATTTTGACCTACCCATACTGAGACAGTTACAAAATAAATTTATCAATTATTAATGTCATGTTGTGACTTACCACTTAGCTACTGCAGAAAGAATTCCAAATAAAACCTAATAATTTTGTAAGAGCAGCAACCAGATATTTTCATTGTTAAAGTCAAACATAAACTGTTCTTTCCTTTAGCCATATAGCAATTGTGAAATTGAGTAAAATTCATTTTTTTCTTTATTTGGTCTATAGAGAAACTCCTGGTACATTTAGAAATCTCATAAAATTTGTACCTTTTATAGGGACTTCTGTGAGCTGGAGACTTGAATGTTGCATGATCCCTTGTCAGGTGGTGATGATTAGGAGTGTGAAATATATTGGAGCTTGGAGCTTTTTTGGAACGAACTGGATCTTTTGAAAGAGAAAAGCACATTTATTTACAGTAAAATGCTTTCTTTAACCCATTCACTGCAGTTGGTACATATATGGCCTTTAAACAATTTTTTTTTGTTCACTGCATTAGCTCAAGAGTCAATGCTTTCTGTTGATTCCATAAATAAAGATTTTTCCCAGTTTCATCCAATACATACTGCTACAATAATCAGGTGTTTTTGTTGTACAAAACTCTATGACATCTTCAGGGAAACTGATGCAGAGAAAATGGAAGTAACTGTCTTACTGTATAACAACATATAACAATGTCAACATTACCAGAAAAGTTTGTGCTCCAACACTTCGCACTTGAAATTTCAAATGTAAGAATCCATGAGTACCAACTACATTGAATGGGCTATATAGTAATGCACCTGGATGCAGCACATTTTGATTCATCACTGACATTTTAAAATGTAACCAGTTACTTTCCTAAATCTATGAATCATTGGGTAGTTACGTGTCAAAAGTTTGTATCAAAGGTTCTTATCCTAATATTAACCTGATACTGGTAACCTTGAAACTCTTCAATAAAAACATCTGTGTCTATACTTCTTGAAAGACATTATTGTGCATGTTAGACCAAAAATAACGTAAAATCATTAGCATATAAATTTGAAATTAGCTTAAGTTTAATTACCAAAAAATTTCTTTTTCTAAAAATAACAAAACATGCTTATCCTACAACAGTATGATATTGTGTAAATAAACATAAACACAGGTATCAGCTACATCAAAGCTATAGTTAAAACAAGGAATGCTCAATAGCTGTTGTACTTGTAATTCTTTCAGGCAGGGTTATAATGAATTAATCTGTGACAATTTGGTCATAGTTAAATACATCTATCAAAGGCATCCAACTTTAACTCAAACTGTAATTACACCTTAAAAGCAGTCAACAGACAACAGTACTACAAGCTTGAAAAAAAAAAAAAAAAAACCAAAAAACTTTATGAGCTGCTACATTGTAGCTAGAAATAGAAACACCATAATTCAAACAAATTTTTTCTTTACAAGTTACTTGGCCCGGCTGGCCAAGCATGTTAAGGCGTGTGACTCGTAATCTGAGGGTCGTGGGTTCACATCCCCCTCACGCCAAACATGCTCGCCCTTTCAGGTGAGGGGGCGTTATAATGTAATGGTCAATCCCACTATTCGTTGGTAAAAAAGTAGCCCAAGCGTTGGCAGTGGGTGGTGATGACTAGCTGCCTTCCTTCTAGTCTTACACTGCTAAATTAGGGACGGCTAGCAGAGATAGCCCTCGAGTAGCTTTATGCAAGATTCAAAAATAAAACAAGTTACTTAGACAAAGAAACAATATTTTATTATTTTGACAGAAAATTTCACAAAGATACAAATTATTTTCACAACACAAACATACAACAGCACTTTATTATTTTATATTAATTATTTTTTGTGTGTAATTTTATTCTTAAATAGGGATGTTTTTCACTAGTATCATACAAGTCACACACTTTGAAGCCTAAATTGAAACTTTTCCAAGCAGGTCAGGGGTCAAAGACAATGTCATCTTGTTTGTTATTTTATGAATTTATATCACTAAGTTTGGTTTCAAACTGTAGATTTTAACTAAAATTTTAGTATTATTCATTCTTTGATTTCTTAATTTAAAAGTAAATATTAAAATAAACACATCTAAATATTGATTTTTGTGTGCCACAGGGCATGCTAAATGCAACACTGGTTCACATTATATATTTTTGATGTCAAGATACTAAGTCTTTAGTTTTGTACACATTAGCAACTCAAATTAATGATATTGAAATGCTAGAACATAAAAGTAATAAACTCTTCTTACCTTTTCTTTTGCTAATATATTGGTAAGTGTACTGAATCACACATGGTGACACTGTTCACCACTTTCCATTTTTGAAAATGCTTCTTTATATACACTTATGTATATGACAGGTGAATAACAATTGAAAGCTTAGAATGTCTTCCTAGTAGTTTGCATCATAACACTTCAAAATGGTTGAAAATTTTTTTTTAGACAAAATGTCAAGTAGGAAGGTGGAGTCTTTAATCTGTTTGCTATTCTATTTGTTACTACGCTTGATACATTTGTGAAATTTATGGTATTGATATAGTGTGTCTGTGTGCATGCGGTCAGCGTATATGCGTGCGTCATGCAGTATCACGCATGTGCGGCGAAAATAAAAATTGTTTCGTTTCACATTCTTCATGTGCAAAAGTTGAAAATGCTTAGCAACCTTTGACAGGCAGCAATCAAGTACAAAGGTTGTAATTGAAAAAAAAATATATAAAATTGTTTGCTTTACTTCTTTATTTACTGTTCTATGTTACATAGTTCAAGAATATACTCTTGATAGTAATAATTTATATACATATATAATATAATAATTGAAATGCGAGTGTATTTTACAAAATACTAGTCCAATAAAACTCAGCTAAAACATGTCACTTTGTAAAGACTAAAGGTCAATTTCATATTACTGGACACAGTGACTTGAGTGTATATGTGCTGTTTCATCATAACTTCTGTGTTTTCAGTTACAGGCACAGCTAACAGGTCAATATAATATATAAATACATAAATGTGTCATGCTACAAAATTTAAGCTACTTACATTTAAGTTATAATAATTTGTAGTCATTCTACAATAAAAATGAGTAATTTATATTTATTTCCTAATTTTTATAGTGGTTACAAAAACAGTAAAATTGACTGAGCCAATACAGAAATTCACAAGTAAAAATAAACAGATAAAATAAGTGTTTTCTTAAGAAACATTTTTAACTATTTGGACATTATAAAGATTTCGAAGAAGAAATACATTTTCTGATGCATAAAAGTATTTTTAATCTTAAAATGAAAATTACTTTACATGTTAGATAGGTAGTATGAGACAAGAACAAAAAAGGCATGTAAAATAAACACTGCTTAACGAGAATTAATAAAACAAAAATCATAATTTATGTATGAAATCATTGTAATGTTTACTGATACACATATTATGAAACACATAATTCAGCCACAGTGTATATTATACAATATACACCACTTCTGCTTTTTCTAATAACTAAATAAACTAATTATTGTTAGTGTAGTAACAATCATTTTTGTAACACAATTTTCAGATTTTGCTGATGAAGGAATAAGTTATTCCAAAACATTCAAACTTGTAAATAAAATGATTTATGTTTTGTCAACCATCTTCATTATCAGACTTTGGTTTCCCCATTATGAATCCATTGCATGAAATATGCACACTTCATCTTTTTTTTAATCATTTCAACTACACATTTTTAAATGTGTATTGTCCCAATTTACTATCAGAGATGCTAATACCCCACTCACATTTACTTCCAAAAATAAAACTAGCAAGAGAAACTGATTGAATTTTGTTAAAATTCATTCTTATAGAGTAAAATATGCAGTTTCATAAAATATATATTTTTTTTTACTTCTTTTACTATTTCCAATAAAAGTTCATTAATTCATTTATTTTTTCACTTGGCTCTGAATAGTTGACTGGCAAGGTAAACTTTATATGAAGTACAAAAATACTATTTTTAATCTTGTGGTTTTCACATTTCATTTTCATACTCTCCAGAACCTCATTAATGAATATTAAGGTTTTGTTTACATTTTTCTTTCCATTTTCTTTACTGCATCACTAACTATATTAAACATACAGTGCAATGAAATATTTAATATTAACAAATGGAAATACACACATCTTTCATCTCTTAACAGAAATCATCTAAAATATCCATAATTTTTCTTATGTGCATAATTTCATATCTCGTCTTTTCACTTTTTTTTTTTTTTTTTTTTATATACATTCCTTTCAATTCTTCGTCTATTATCATTTATACCAATAAACGGAGATGTGTTACTGAAACAAAATGGTGGTTGTACACATCGTTTATTACCTGTCAAGATCCAGGCAACAAGTTGAACTTATAAACCCACTAAACTGTTGTACAAGTTTTAAAACATACATAATTAACTAAAATATAAAGGTATAACCAAAATACAATTTAACTGTCTTTCTAACTATAGCATCATTAGATATGAAACAACTGCAAGTGCTATAGACATCAATCAAGGAGACAACAATACTACAGGCAGTTACATCTCTTTCAATACTAAAACTGCTCTCTAATTTCAAATTAACCACTGGTGGAGTACAATGTAACCTGAGAACTTTTTAATAACTAGATACACTCATGTCAGCTAACTATATGTATGTTGTATATCTGATGACAAAGTACAGAAGATGGACATGGTGCCCATTAAGGAAAGGAAAATTTTTACCTGATAAATATATTAAGCAGCTGCAGACTTTAAGTATCATGTGTCAAAGAGGTCAAACACATGCACTTAGCAAATATATAATTGTTTACACTGCCTGCATATCTAGCTAGGAGTGAACTGCTGCTCAAGTTGAGATTTTCAACAGCTAGTAAATTATGAGACAAAAACTGCAGCCCAAATATTTTTTGTAAGGTTTCCTTTGAAACAAAGCAACTAAAACTTAGATAACATAAACATTGAAATTATAACAAACATTATAATGTTAATTTCATTGACATATATTGAGAGTAAATTGCTTTAATTAAAATTTTGAATGTAGCTTAGTAAATACACAAAGAAATTTAAAATTGGTGTGGGTACCAGAGTTAAGTGATTTGTTGATGTCTTTAAGCATTGATTCATCAAGACTCATATTGGTCATTTTATTAGGAAGTTTTATTCTTCTAAGTTATGTAATTGAGTATTTATAATAAAATATACAATTCTGAACCTGTTATTCATTTTAAATAATTTACATTTTGTTATTGTCTACTTTTAGTATAATATATATCTGCATACATTTATACAATTTTATAATCAAAACTTTAAAACTTAATTTTGGGAAGGCATTTTTATGAATGCATAAAATATTTTTTCACTATTAATTTACGTTTCTTGAAAATTATTATGTATGAATTTCATAAACAGGATCAAAACATGCAAATCCACAGATCTTCAGAAAAGCTACATGCCTGTATAGGTAATCAGATACTTAAGAAACCAGTTGTGGGAAACCAATATTATTTAACTAGCAAAAGTACCAATCTTTTCTGACTATTAGGTTGATTAATTCTAGACCACTATGTCAGTGTGTGTATTCCGAACCCATTTTAGTACAGAAGTATAACCTATATACATTTGTTGTTCCTTTACAGGATGTAGCCTGTTTATAAAGGTAACCTTCCCTTTGACTTATCCTGCAATTTCAAGCTTTAATAATAAAAACAAATGACAAAAACAAATATTTAATTAATGGGGCCTCTACTTAAGTATAATGATAATTCTGTAGTTTATATATTTCACTTTATTCTTTCAGCACATAGTATCTTAATAACAATATATAAAAGCCATTACTGGAATGCACAGTTACCACTACACGCTGGCTTTTCTACACAAGTTGTTATATGAGAAACCACTTCTTTTCTGTGTGGTTTATCACCAGCTTGTGTATTAAAAACATGCACATGAATAAGGGATAATACCCAGGTCCACTTACTATGGGTGCAAAATTTCAGGCTTATAGGTTCTTTCTTCTTGGAGCTATGATGGTTACATATTCTTTCCAATGTTGTTTTTGCTAGCTCACCTCACAAAATCATGCACTCAAGCACACAAATGTACAGGTAAAAATACCTAGGTGAACACCCTTTAGGGCCCACTTAATAGGGATGCAAAATTTCAGGTTTTAAGGTTACTTCCTCTTCGAATTGTGGTGGTCTCACACATACAGAAGTGCTATTATAAATTATTCAGATTAGTCTAACACTGTGAAGGTTATCACCTGTTTGAATTAGTTAAATGTTGATCATGATAAAAATTTACGCTTGTGTTATGAGGCTACACAGTTATTTCAGTTATTTTGATTGTTTAATACACTTATGAAATAATGCTGCTTAATATTATAATGAATGACAAAATAACTAGCTATATAAAAAATACTAAACTCAGACCAACTGGATATAAAAGTATTAGTGAGAAACAAATTGCCAGTATGCCATAGAACTCTATGAATGCTACATTTAAATCACTAAAACAGTTACAGCGTAACTCAGTGACAAATCTAAGAAAACTAAATGATTCAGACTGAAACAAAAAATTGAATATTTTAACTTTTGTAAAATGGCGTTACGTATTAAATCGTAACATTCAACATTTTGAGTTTTTTTACAGACATAAAACGTAGAATCACTGACTATATACTTACATAGCATAAATGTGTTTTGTACATATTAGTCATACAATGTGCAGCATCCACTTCAGCTACACATACACTGATCTTTAGTAAGTGATGTTATAAAACAAAGTATGGAGATACACTGGTATTTTCAATTTAAACCCAAGCAATTTCACAAGCTTTAAAATGCAGAGGATGGACTTTTACAGTTCAAACTAAAAGTGCATGATGGTTACAAATGATACATATTATCTACTGGCTTTGTACAGTGTTACTTTCGAGTTTCATGACTCAGTATTTTATGTAAAAAACTGTGTGCTTATTAATTCTAGGATTCTTAATGGAAATTTAATGTAATTCTAGTTTATTGTAATATTTACATTTCCTTATCATTAAGCGAGTTTCAATGATAAACTGTTGTTTTAGTAAATCAAATGGTAAGATCATATTCTGTATCAAAGTACTCAAACTTCATTTTTGATCACTTGAAAGAACCTTGTGTGAGGTAAAAAAAAAAAAAATGTATTTTTATGTACAACTTACACAAAATATAAGAATATTTTTAATACAGGAAGAGATTCCAATGTTGATTAGGCTTCATTCAGCAGTGCCATTTTCTTCAGCATTTTGGTTACTTAAATTTCACAGACAACTGTCAACTTGGTTACTGACATATTAGCTAGATAATGTCCATTGTATGATTTATCAATGCAATTCCTCAAAGTTTGATTGTCACTCACCAATTGGGAACTGAAATCTATCCGTTACAGGTTTTTTCTTTCGTAAATAATACTTTTGGGGCTGAGAAATATCATCATCCTGATAGTCTCCTCCTGTTAAATATATAAGACCAAGGTTACAAGCAAGTTTAAAACTGGACTACAAGTACAATAACAGAAAGTACCTGAAGAACATTTTATTGAACACCTACCCAAGTTAAATATTACAATTGGCATTTTGCACTCTTTTGCAACATGTTTAATTACTGCATAAAATACAGGTCCTACTACTCAAAGTAAAACGATTTTTTTTTAATTTTAACACATGCATAAATGCATTTCAAATGAGGGATGTATGAAAAAGCATATTAAGTTCAAATTCAAGCAAAAAACACAGAATATGCATGACAAATGTTGGATATAACTTATACAAATTGTGTTAATATAGAAACAATTTACAATTATATACAAGTTATTTAAATTACAAAACCAAACAACAATAATGTAAACAAAGAATGTATAATGACTTGTAGAGCATTTTTAGCAAAAGTGTGTGCAAAAAAAGATTACAGAATGCTTCTTTCTATGGCAGTGCTAACTGCTTCTAAAAACAAAACAAAAAACAAAATTAATGAAAACTATTATTGTAATTTAGTTGTAACAGGCTGTTTTTGAGACTATATTACTGTTTGTTTATTTGTTGATCTTTGCATAATGCTATTCAAGGATTACCTGTACCAAGCCTTCCATAATTTTGAAGAGACAGAGTTGTTAACACTATCCACTGCCAACTTTTGGAACATTCTTTAGAAATAAACAGTGCAACTGACTATCACACTATAACACCTTTACAACTGAAAGGACAAGCATACCACAGGGTATGAATCAATTACCCTTGCTACTAAAATTACTTACAAATAGAAGATTTAAATGAGCAGATAAATTATTATCCATACAGTGTAAGCACTATATTAATTTCAATTGTTTCACCAAGTAGCAATGAACTGAATAACTGATATAATTTGACTAACTTTTTTTTTTTTATATTACTGAATTATTTTTTCAACTTATTCAGAATTATTAGAGATTAATAACTTGAAAGTTAATTGTGTTTGTATGATATACTAAAAACTATATTTTTCTTCAAGCCACCTGTTGAACAGAGAACAACTTGTTAATCCTTGCCAAGTCCCATATCAAATCTCCCTTAAAGCTACTTCACAAGTATCTTTTATTTACTTATAATCAAGCAAGTTACTACAGCACTTTTTTTTTTTGTAATATGCTTAAGAAACTTGAGTTGCCACAGTGACACATATATTGCCAATTTCAGCTCTAACCTTCTGACTCACTACCGTCTTCATTTTCCTCATCTTGCTGGTCAGTGTCTTCTGTGTCTGCCATGTTGGCAATCTCATGCTGTTCATTTTGGTACAGCCTATGATTTGCTTTTTCTCTCTGTCTTTTAACTCTTGAATACATGTCTTCAAACTCCTACATCAAGAAATAACAGCATCAGATTAACAACATATATTTTAATAATAAAGATAGGAATACAAACCATGGGTTAGTTAACTTTTGATACTTTTATACCTCAAAACTAAAGATTTTTTTCTACCAAAGTCATTATATTCTACATGAGGAACATGTGGACAGACAATGAATTTTAATCCAAGTATGGTACAATAACAGTGTGTAAATAGATAAACTCTCAACTTTCATGAATGTTGGTCATTCACTTATTCTTAGCTATGTAGGTATTTGCTTTTTAAATTGAAGTATAAATAATATACAATCTAACCAAAACCTAAATAGTATTTTGCATACCACACTGGCTGAAGTAAGGCCCAAACGACGTAATTCGTAACTTCGCCTAACCACCCCATTTTTACTTTTTGTTATTGGATTTTCTTCTCTTCTGTCACTAGAGAATAAGGCATCAAGTTTGGTAAGCTCAGGAATGCCAGATGTCAAGAGCCATTTCTGATTTAGATTGTCATATAACAATTTTTTCTGACGAGTACTACGACGAACACCTGTCTCACCATCCAAATCAACATTCATAAACCTGGAATCATAAGAGTGACCAAAGCTGTCAGCTGAAGTTTCAATTTCTTTAGATTTGTGAATTTCACAATCAGATCCTCTGTGTTGCCTCTGCTGGGAGTGCCGAGCAGTTTGCTGTTCTGAAAAGTTGAAGCTTTTAAATAACCAGACTAAACTCTATGCAAATATTTTTTTAGAAATTTCTACAGAACTACATATAATTTGAATACACCAATTCACATATTAATCTTCCACAAGGTATTAAAAGAAGATGAAATTTCCTGGGCATTAAAAAAAATATGAATATATTATTTTAAATTAGATCAACCCTACACAAATATCTAATGAAGATGAGTCTACTGAAAATTTGTTGAAAGTGATTCAATTTCAAATCTAAACTTGCCAGAACTATATATGGTTTAAGGATAGCTATTTGTTTCCACCCTTAGTCAAACCTTAATGAGTTGAAACTTAA
This sequence comes from Tachypleus tridentatus, assembly GCF_004210375.1. NCBI lineage: Eukaryota > Metazoa > Arthropoda > Merostomata > Xiphosura > Limulidae > Tachypleus > Tachypleus tridentatus. The sequence goes on along the minus strand of NC_134837.1, from coordinate 192,007,012 downwards.
AAACTTCATGCAAGACATTCCTACTTTTCTGAAGAAACTACAGAAACTGAAAAAAAGATTGACTAACTCACTATTGCATAAAACATTTCATCAAACAATTATATAAACTGCTAATAATTGTAAAAGAAACTGTAAAACAGTCTAATACTTTTAACAAAATATGTTCATTGAATATAATTCAATACAACCATGTACACTTTTCAAAATCTATTACAAATTATTTTATCCAGTGTGGTTACAGTGCTCACACCACATTTTCTTAGGTCTAGCCACCTCCAGTCACATTACAAGCATCAAGTTGGATACATGTCATTTTCTGGCAAGTAATAATGCTTAAATACTTAAAACACTCACAAATATTCCTCCAATCCTAGTTTAAAAAATTTTGCATTTGTTTCTTGTGGCTCTTAGAATAGTCAAATTAAATTCAGTTATAATTTAAAAGAAAAAGACAAGTAGTTAATTAAAGCTATTCAACATTTATGCCTATTTAACATACTGTTTATTTCCAGTTTCTTTTACTTATCTTTGCATCAACAGGTATATATGTACATACACCACATGGCCAAAAGTATGTGGACACCCCCTTCTAATTAGTAGGTTTGGCTATTTCAGCCACACCCACTGCTAACAGGTGCATAAAATTAGCAGCAGAATGGGTCATACTGAAAGAGCTCAGTGACTTTCAACATGAAACTGCCATAGGATGCCAACTTTCCTACAAGTCAGTTCATAAAATTTCTGCCCTGCTGCCCCAGTCAACTGTAAGTGCTGTTATTGTGAAGTGGAAACGTCTAGGAGCAACAACAGCTCAATCACGAAGCAGTAGGCCACATAACCTCACAGAACAGGACCGATGAGTGTTGAAGCACATAGTGTGTAAAAATCGTCTGTTCACAGTCGCAACACTCATTACCGCATTCCAAACTGCCTCTGAAAGCAATGCCAGCACAAGAATTGTCTGTCAGAAGCTTCATGAGATGAGTTTCCATGGCCAAGCAACTGCACACAAACCTAAGATCACCATGCTTAATGCCAAGTGTTGGCTAGAGTGGTGTAAAGCACACTGCCATTGGACTCTGGAGTGATGAATCATGTTTCACTGTCTGATGGGTGAATTTGGGTTTGACATATGCCAGGAGAACTACCTGTCTGAATGCACAGTGCCAACTGTAAAGTTTTGTGAAAGAGGAATAATTGTCTGGGACTGTTTTTCATGGTTTGGGCTAAGTTCTTTAGTTCCAGTGAAGGGAAATCTTAATGCTGCAGCATACAATGACATTCTAGAGAATTGTGTGCTTCCAACTTTGTGGCAACAGTCTGGGAGAAAGCCCTTTTTTGTTTCAGCATGATAATGACCCTGTGCACAAAATGAGGTCCATGAAGACATGGTTTGCAGAAACTGGTATGGGAAAACTTGACTGGTCTGCACAGAGCCCTGACCTCAATCCCATTGAACACCTTTGGGATGAACTGGAATGCTGACTGCGAGACAGGCCTTCTAGCCCAACATCAGTGCCTGACCTCACTAATGCTCTTGTGGCTGAATAGGAACAAATCCCTGCATCCATGTTCCAAAATCTAGTGAAAAGCCTTCCCAGAAGAGTGGAGGCTGTTATAGCAGCAAAGAGGTGACTAACTCCATATAAATGCCCACGGTTTTGGAATGAAATGTTCAACAAGCACATATGGGTGTAACAGTTGGGTGTCCACATACTTTTGGCCACATAGTGTATATATTTAAGAAACCTACATTTCATTGTGAATAGATTTTACACCAATTTAGAATGGGGTTGCACTTACTTGAAACTGATGACTCCGCATAATTTATTTCAGCTGGGGTGATGAAGACAGTTTCCTTCTGCGTTTCTTGAGAGGTGCAGTGTAACCACTTTCATCTGTGTCATAACCCTGTAATATAAAACATCACTGATAATATCAAAATAATTATAAATAAAAATGTTTAAGGAATATAACTGGACCACTTCCAGAACACATGCTCAACAAATTCTTTAAAAATGTGTCAGGATGAAATTGTTTGAATCATGTATTCACAGATTTGTTTGTAGATAAACATTTTCATAATGGTTTTGAAAGATAAGCAAAAGTACATGATCTGTACTATACAATGAAAATATTCCACTGGAATGAAGCTGGATATACTTCATTAGTGTTCAAAGTTTCTATTCAGAAATCTTAATAACCTTACTCTTTTTACATGAAAAAAAGCAAAACTTTACAACCAGGACCTCTTGTTAAAATAGCTGATGCTCTACCATACAGCTGCCCATTGGTATAAGACAATCATACAAATTCAAAATATGCTATTGTTCAGGCATTGTACAGGCAGTAAAAAACAAAAGGTACATAATTTTGAAACTACACTGTCATCTTGATGTTAAGTACTATTGAAATATAAACACATCAACTGTATTGCATATAAACATACCTAATGGTCTGTGGATACTGTACATCAAGCTTGCATAATCACTTCTGATACTATAAGAAAACTCTACACTTGACACAGAAAACAATAACAAAAAAAACCAAACAAAAAGATACTTAAAATTACATTCTACCATTTTTAAGGTTGTATTCAAAGGTTTGTTCACAAGCTAGGAATTCAAAAAATAGTTTTCAGCAGTCAAAGGTTCTTATGATGGCATTCAACCAATGTCAGGTGTTTTTTTTTTCCCTCTTGTTAACTGTTTGACAATATTTGAATATCAATCACAGATTAAATGTCACTCACATGAGAAAAACAAAACATACACCCAAAATATTTGATGCAAGCAGTTACTTCATAGCACTGGAGCAAAGCCTTACAGTAAAGCACAGTTATGTTTTGCAGCTACATCACTTTTGTATTTAAAATACAAGCAATGACAGATCAAGTACAAAATATATGCTAATACTACCTTTAATTAATCAAAAAGAGACTGTTTACCTACATGGAACACTGAATGTTAAATAGAGGTGTTTTGCTCTAGACAGCTATAATTCATTTAATTTGCTGCAACAAGCAGTTCTTGTATGTAACCTTCAGCATCAAATATTTGTGTTATTTTAGTTTACTGAAAATATAATGAGTTCTATCCTACATAATATTTTTAAATGTGAATATTTTATTTCACTTACGTAGATTTCTTGTTAAGCAAGTTTTCATTCTGATATAAACTAGTAGTTATGATGTCATCATCAGCAGACTATGAAAGTTAGTACTAATGAAGGTTCAAGCTTTGTTCATATATATGTTACAAACCTTTCAAAGTCAAAATCTATCCTTTATTATAACCCTACACATTTCTAAACTAGAATCTATAAGAACATTTAAAAACTTTTGTTTGGGCCAAGAAAATAGTTCCACTGTTCCTCATCCCTGCCTATCCTCCACAACCACTGCCTTAACTGTCGTTATTGGAAGAAAAAAGCATTCTCACCTGATACACAATACACTATGCACAGGACCACTATATTATAGCTTGATGTTAAGAAGTGTAAATTTGCTTGTTATTTAGCACATGAAGATTATTTTAACTTGCTCAGCAAGCTGTTAAAACATTTATGATATCATGGCATTTTTGTGCCTCTCTTTACTTTCAGATGGGCAAAGAGCAATTCCATAAAATATATCAGGCCTTCAGCCCTTTCTCTGGGCTATTCCAACAAATTTGTGTTGGGTCAATTGAGTCATTTCAACAGTCTGCAGCCAAGCTACAACATTTGATATCAATACAGGCATCTGTGGGTCAGTCTATAAAGACTAGTTTTGGTAGATATTAAACTACCTACTCATGATGTCTGCAAGAAGTTTGGTTCAATGTGAATTGAGAAGAACAGCAACATCCAGTACAGAAAGCTTTGAAATGATTATGATAAATCAAAGCTGCAGACACAAATAAATGGTTGGTAAATCACATAAAAATCCCAAGAAACAACCAGGAAAAGCTTTCCAATCTTCTAGTTGATTTTTCTGAAAAAAAAATTGGATGTGGTATGACAAGAGTAGAACATGTGGTAAGACCATTTTCTCCCACTTTGATGCCAAAGGTATACTGACAAGTATCATTCTAACTTGGAAGCATGATCAACCTTTACCTTTATTTCTCAAGTTTCATGTGTACAACATCCCAAAATGAAGCAAGCACAGGAACCATCAAGTGATTAATGCATTATGACTCTCCAATGAGGCATGTTGTAGATCTGAGACAAAGTATTTTCACTTGTTTGATGCAGCTTTCTTAATACAGTTAGTTGCATGAGTCTGTCTCCAGGATTACTACACTGACTGACGACTATTGAACATACTGGAGAAAGCTTAGTTTGATTCTGGAAATATTCGTGTTCTACCAATAGTTACAGTAGTTGAGCAGCAATTTCAAACAACTGAAAGTGCCGTGAAAGAGATGCCATGCTATGAAATAATATCAGTCAATGACTCTGTGCAACTGATAGAATAAAGAATTACGAGCATGTTCACAAGTTGTTAAAAAGCTTAACAGTTCCTACTGTTTTGTATATAGGAATCTTCATATCAAACCTTCGAAACTACCATTTACTGTGAAGAATTCCACATTATAATCCTCAACACTGGTACGAATGAAAATGTTAAGATTATTGATCAAATTTTAACATACTTTACCAACCTTCCATTCACATGCTTTCAGGAAAGTACTTATGGACATAGAGCAAAAGGAGCAAAATGTCATATGTTCTCATGCCAATGTGTTGTGAACTGACACATTCATTTTTTTTTTGTTTTTACAAGTGTGTCACACGTGCCAAGCACTATTTTAAAAAAGTAATAATACATTATTGCACTCATGAACAATAACACCACACAAAGTTGTCAAAAGCTAGAATCACTACAATTGGTTTGGCCATGTGTACAAGATAAAGACAGCCAACAAAGATAAGAGTTAATCTCCTACCATACCACAAAGGCTACAGTAAGTTTTTGAATCTGTAAAATTTTCAGGAAAGAAGTTCTCTTTGATTTTCAAAATTAAATTAGATTAGATTATATAATGTTTTTCCTACTTGACGTGTGAAAAATTATTCTTTTAAAATTTGTTTAAAAATTAGATTTTGAATCTATTGACCAGGTTCATCATACATTTAATTAACATCAATTTAAAAAAATTTTTAAGTTATATTTGTTTGCAATATTATCATCTTGAATGCATCCGATTAAAATTTGAGTTTATACGGCCTGCTTAACAGTAATTAGATGACATTAGACAACCAGTACATTATAGAAATGGTAAATCATTACTTTTCCAAACAACAATTTGTAATCATAATGTCATTAATCTAAGACAGATATATTATATGAAAATGTGTACTGGTATCAGATTTAATTGTGACTGATAAATTTAGTGTATGTTACAGGTGATGTTACTGCTAATGGAAACTGAAGAGTCCAAAAACTGAATACTTTGACATTGTTGTAAAGTTTACCTTGCTGAATGCATTGCAGTGAATGAAATAAGTCACATCATTACCTTCTGTATGATGGGTTCAGTTAATGACGTGTGTCAAAAAGGAAGTTATCTACTCATGAAAAGACTGAGAGTCAGTTTCTGAATGGCTTAGTTTATAAGTGTGGGTCAACACTACAAGAGCTTAACCTCCCAGACAAATTTTCATGCATGTATATTCGAGATCAGAGCTGCTTTGAACTAACAGTAAGTTATGTTACTTTGCACAGATGAAATGTGGAGGAAGATGAAAATAATAAAATTTATTCTTTATGTTTGTCTGCAAAAAGACTAAATCAGGAAGAGATGTTCGCTTTACTGTTGTTTTTAACTGCTGTGCACTCACATTTTTTGTAAGTACATCTCAAAATGCTTTTAATGAGACATTGTTTGAAAAACTAAAAGAGCAAATCAAGTAAATGACCTGACCTTTCTCTTTCACAAATAGAAAAATGGGCGAGGGAGAACAAGAAATCAAGCTTGTCTGTTCTCATATGACTTTTCAAGCCTAAAAACTCTTCATACAATATCAATGGGCAATCACATATGAAATCATGTATCTAGTACATCATTAGCCCAGTTTGTAATGAGATTGATGCCAATAAGAAAACGAAAAGAAAAACATATCTTTCACTTTTTTATCTAACAATAAATTTACAAAAAATAGTGATGGCTTTGTAATAGAATCATTGATAAAGAATATTTATTAATGACAATAAATAACTTATCTTTACCTTTGCCACTATTTCATTTTGTTCTTCAATTAAAATTAATATAAATAAAATTTATATTACTATCTTACTTTCAAATTTCTTTATTTCTAAGAAAATATAATAGGCCATTATGATATCTGATTTACGTAAGAGAATCCACAAGCATATTTCAAAGATTTATACAATCACACATTAGATCAGTAGTTGGTTAAACAATATGTTGTTTCAAAATAATTAAGGTTAAGGTACAATAAAAATTGTTTTATAAACTGCATGTATAATAAATTGTTTTATTTCTACCATACACTGAATCAAATTGTCTACAAGACAGAAAACTATAGTGCAATTAATATTATGAAATAGAATGTACTACCTAGCATACAAACTAATTCATATAATGCTATATATGAAACATGGCAACAAGAAAAAAAATGTATGCTTGCCTCCTTGTAAACAAATTTTGGTTCTAAAATTAGGTTTGCAGTTGGAGGTTCAGTCAGAGTGAGAAAACAGACTGTTATTATACCTCACACTGACACTAACATGGCCACATGGGATGAATTGGGCTTCTAGTGATGTTTTTGTAACCGCACACAGCGACCACAACAGGGAATATTGAAGGTTAACAGAATTTTAATTTTTCAAAGAATTTCCAAGAAGCATCAGAACTTTGTTGGAAGTAAAGCTTACAGGATTTTAAAGAGCATTTATAGTCATAACAACCAAGTCAACAGAGGCAATTATATCTGAGACTATGCAATTCACCAGTTAGAACTCCTTTAAATTACTTCTTACAGTTTTGGTCTCCCTATCTAAACAATTGTTGCTAACCTATTAAGAAAAATTCAGAAAAGAGCTACTAGGATGGAAGTGTTGTCTTATAGAAATAAGTTAAAGCTCTTATTTTCTTTCCACAAGACAGAAAGAGAGAGATTTATTTTTATTGAAGTTTACAAGACTTTCCACAGAAAGACAACACAAGATGACAAAAGTTAAAATATGAGAACAACAAATGATTTTTTTTTATTTTTTTTGTAATAGTGAGCCAGGCTTACTGAATTAGTTACAATCAGCAGTGGTGACAACTAGTGTTTCATATAAATTTATGTATACGATATCAATAACTTCCTGAAAACATAGAAAGCAAATTTTTGTTTATTTTTTTTCAAGGATAAGTGAGCAGGGAAACTATAAAGGACCAGTGGTTATTTAAAAAAAAATTTAAAATAGCATCCCCACTGGTTGGCTGACCATTTGATATACAAAACACCATCTCAATTCACTTTAAAGAAAGAAAAAACTGTCTCACTTCCAAACACCATGAAATGTCTAAACTTACCCTCCCATAACTATCACATTGATCTTATTATCTCATACAAGTTTTTGTTTATGCCTTTTGACCAGTCAAGTGGTTTATAACAACTGCCATATAAATACTTGCATTCCCATACCTTAAAAAACATAGGAAATTTTAAAATTCCTCTTATAATGTTCTCCAAGCCTAAAAAGGTTTTAGTAATTCACCCTATATGATAGTTTCTCAACTAGAACCCTAAAACTTTTGTTCCCTATGTTTTTATTTAGATTATAATAATAGCAGTTAAGTTCATTTTTAATCCTACTGTATTTATCCTTAAATCTGACACCTTTAAACACATTACTTAGATTTTTATGCTTGGAATATCCCTCCTTAAAATTCATCATTGCTTTACCTCTCCAAAATATTTGTTTGTTCCCAATTTATTTACACTTTATCACTGCTACAGTTTTTCCATTAACAAAATTACATATTGGCATCATTTTGCATCATATAAATCACCAATTAATTAAAAAAAACAGTAATTATGTAAATTAATCTCACAAGAATAATTTCAGTTAACGAAAATAAATACTTCTGATTATTCCAGTTGTCCAAGTACTAAAAAACTTGTCATTATGACTTTATTATTATTATTTGTTATCAATTCAAGTCTGTTCAACTTTTGGTTGGTACAGCCTCATGGGTAATTGTAGCTTGTTCTGTGAATCATAATTCCTGTTGCTACCAAACTTTCATGCCCTTTCAACCATGGTGAGGAGTATTTTTGTTCCTTTGTAGTTATAGCAAAAGCTATATGGCAATGTCCCTGATTTTGAGTTACCAATCATACAGAAGGCACCTGACTAGCGACTCCCACCATTAGCTCTTTGGCTACTCTTAATAAATAGTAGGATAGACCATAACATTATAAAACCCCTACAGCTGAAAAAAAACGTATTTGTTAGCACCGAGTATCAAATTTGTGACCCTCAATTCCTCAGGCAACAAGTTGACCATATCAGTCAATTCTATTACCTAATACAAAATAGGTCAAAATATTGACTATGTGCTGTTATTTATTTACATTTTCTATGGTTGGCAATCTGAATATTAGAAATGGTAGCAGGTAGGTTTATCATAATGATAAATCAAAGCAATTAGAAAAAAAAGTCACCTGAGCTTCACAATCTGACAAAGAGAGCTACCTTAAAAAATTATCTTACAGAAATAGTCACTTGCAAAACTTAAGTTTTTTTGAAGAGATTACAAAATTGCCATGTTGTCATTAACATTGTGATTAACCAACTATCTTTTTAAAAAAGAAGTCTAGAATTAATGTTACATGATAAGCACATGAAGTCTTGAACATTCAAAAAGGTATTTTTTACAAATGAGTAATCACATGAAATAAGCACAAAAAATTTCAAACTTAGATACTTTGAGTACTTAGAATATGTGCTGTTCTTACAATGTTATGAACACCTAGTTTTATATTTCAATTTTCATTTTCTCTTTGGCTAACCATATATTAAAAATAGATTCTCCTATAAGGAGTCTTCCTATGTATTCAATAAGTAAATCAAATACAATTTCATACTTATTACATAAAACCTTTAAATGTAACAACTAATGTACAACCTTACTTAAGATAAATTATTCCTTCATAGGTGTGAAATTACTTTCAAGGAAACTTAACTACAAAACAAATATGAAAGTGTAAAAACGTTATATTATGAGGCAATGTCCTGCAAATAAAGGATGGGTATCATTTCAAAACACAGCTGCTATGTAAGCAAAGAATGTTATTGCGTTCGTGTTACTTTGAACTGAGCTATGTTTGATCTTTTAACTTAGACTGTTGAGATAACGTTTAGAGTCAAGAGCTCTTAACCTAACTGCTAGAATTCGACTATAGTTAATAAAAGTGTTAGGCCTACATCGTACTAAATTTTATATAATTTTAGACAATATTTTCTTGTATCAAAGTAAAATGGCCAAAATTAACCTATCACCAACACTGTTGTGTAAAGATTAAACAGCTCATCATGATACAAACAGCAACAAAGTGACAAGTAATAACTGCATTAAGCCTAATATTAGTCTTCACAAAAGAAATTCGTAGCTTCCCCAGGCAAAACCCATCGTTAGTCTATTCTAAGCCTAGTTTAAGTGATGTTTAATGACATTGCTTGTGCAGTAATTCAAGTATCTAATTTTAAAACTTATTTCATTGAGCAACATACGTGTAATATTTGTTTAAGTGAAAGCTAGACTACAGGTTAATATCAACAAATTATCTTTAAATTACGTTCAACCAGGTCGTTATTAGTTCTGCTACCAGTACTACACAATAAGTTGTCGCCAGGGTGACTTACGGGTATAACTCCAGCCTCAGGTTCAGATTCACTGTGCAATACAGGAACAGTTCTCCTTTGTTGACGCTTCCTAAGATTCCAAAGTAAGTTGTTTGGCAAAACACCGACACCCGATGTCTGATGCCTTGTTCTCACCATCTCGAAATAACACTTACACCTCGAGTTAACCTCACCACTCCAGCCTCAGCTGATTGTTCTAAGTGACATAACCTTAACCAAGTCAAAACAGTACATCATATATACACTACACGAATCGCGACAGACAAACTTTCCACAGTAGCGTTCCCTACGCCTCAGTGTTCAAGTAGCCAAATCACAATCTCTCATCCACGTTAATAAATAGGTCCTTTTAATTCAGTTCCTAGGTTGTCGGTTTTACAATATTTGCAATCGGTAATATATTAGATAAGATTTTAAAAGTTAACTTATGTTAAAATTTAATATTTTAAACAACAAATTATTATATTTGTACTTTATAATCTGCAAACAAAGAAGTGACACCAGAGAAGTCAAAGTGCCTCATAAATAGTTTGGCGCGAAATTCAGAATTTTGAAGAAAATTCACACACTAGATGGCAGAAATTAATATATCATCTTATTTCTTATCATCGTCTGGAAATTAGCAAGGATATGACGACAATATAAAGCGCCAGTTATTTAACAAAACACATAACAATATTATTAAAAAATTTCAAGCTGTGGTTCGATCTTCTATCAAGTCGACAAAACTTAAAAACTAAAAAACAGCATTCGTATAGTCAATAACATAGAATACATATTCTACGAAAATAAATAAATTCAAGATATCTTTTCTATAGTACGAGCTTTTTGTGTTTAATTTTCTTTTCTTTATAAAATTACTAAATTCATAAACGAGTGACGTGGTAAATATTGATAAGTTAATTGGATTTATTTAAGTTGTTATAGGAAATATGAGTTATTTAACACCAGTAATTTAAGGGTGGAATTACAGGTGACCTCTATACCTAAATAAATGCCCTTCTACAACCATATTTTTTTCGATTATATTTTTAACTTTAGTACAAAAATTGCTTTTATGGTTGGCTCTTTATTCGCAATAATTTTGTTTTGTTTGTTTTGAATTTCGCGGAAAGCTACATGAGGGCTATCTGCGCTAGCCGTCCCTAACTGAGCTGTGCAAGACTAGAAGGAAGGCAGCTAGTCATCACCACCCACCGCCAACTCTTAGGCTATTTTTCAACCAACGAATAGTGGGATTGACCATAACATAATAACCTTCCGTGGCTGAAAGAGCGAGCATGTTTGGTGCGACGGGGATTCGAAACCCGCGACCCTCAGCTTACTAGACGAACGCCTTAACCACCTGGCCATACCTGGCCAATTTAGTTTTGTTCATGGGCAGAATAAGCAGCAACTACAAAAAACCCAAGCACCTCAGCTAAATTACGTATCTAGATCTTGATGTACTAATTGGAACATAATATTTGTGCTCACTGCAAAAAACCGATACTTTTTGCTTAATGTCAAAATATGTTTTCTAAAATTTTCATTAGTTCGCCTGTCATTCTTCAAAGGGGTGGTTACAACGTTGAAAGAAATATAATTTATATGTATGATTGGCGATTTCACAGAAATGTGGCATGAGGCATATCATGCGTTTCTCACCATCTTTTATTGATACAGAACATTTTTCAGAAAAAATATAATTCTGATTATAAGCAGTTTTTGCTTAAATACATAGTCTAGAAAAACCATTGCGTTGTTTTCATTCTAATTACCATTGTTATTTTCTCTCTTTCTCTAGCAGGTAGTATCTACTTTGCTAATGAGGACATCTCTGCAATTTCGCATATTATGTAGAACAGGACAACAACACCAATGTCCTTCACTTGCCGAGCAGGTTATATGAAGGTAGGGGATAAAGTTTGATTTCAAAAATGGGGAGAACATTTAATGAAACTGGGGTGTAAAGGAGGGTAATTTCCAAGAAATGAAAAGAGAGATAAAAGCAGTTATCTTCTGAGTTAATTGTATTTTTCTTATCTTATATTAATAAAAAACATTCACTGAATACTAGTTATACCAACATGTAATTTTTTTAAAACTTTCAAAGGTCTAGTTACATACTTTCAACAGAATCAATTTGCCTTATTACACTTTACATGATATTTAGGTATCACTATAACTTATTAAACAATAATAACACTCACATCAGTCTCTCGAGAAAAACAAAATAAATCAAATTGCTGATTTAATAACTGATATAGTATGAACTTTAGTTGTCTCTTTGTAGTGAGACACATAGCTACACAATGGGCTCTCTGTGCTCTGCCCACCACGGGTATCGAAACTCGGTTTCTAGCGTTTTAAGTCCAAAGACGTATTGCTAGAGGTAGCTTTAGCTAAAAATGTTATTCAGTTAAAAGTCGTTTGAAAAAAAGAAACAAAACTGTTTAGCTCTTAGTCTTTGAACAATTATAAGCGTTGTGAAAAATAAGTTTAATGTATTACCTGTACTTTTCTGTACTGTATAAATGTCGTGGCTGTTGCAGCAGATGAATTTCTAAGTATTAATTCCTCATTTTCTACTACTCATACAAATACTAATTTTGTATCCTGCATTTGCACAGTATTTAATTATCAAAATTGTTTCACTTCTTAAGAAAATTCCTGTTTCGGAATACATAAATAAACTAACTACATACATCATAGCAAAAACAAAATCAACTAGGAACATAGCTGTACTTGCCGTTAGAAAAACACATTACAATACAATTCTGACAATGTGTCCCTCTTTTTATCGTAGATTAACCTACTGTAGGACAAACTTTCAAATTGTCCTTGCCAGTCAGTAAATAACAATAACTACACTGTCTTTATAAATAAGAGATCCGTAAACGTTCCTGCTATGCTCATTTGCACAAATCAATTGTTGACAGAGTATTTTCTTTTCTAAGTAGTCAATTTGTTCTTGATTGGTGTAACAAACGACTACATTGTTCAAACGACATTGTTTCAGAGGATTACAAAGCGAGGTCTTCAGTCTTCTAAGAATAATAAAGCTTTCATCAGCTTTGGTAGAAGAGGCAAATCACATTTACCACAAACATCAGGCAACATACCCCTCAATATTTTTGCAGCTTCAGCGCGGGAATTGTAGGTGTATTTGGAAATGAACATGGCTAACTACACATGTATTGACTTACTGATGAGCTCTCGGTATTTGCCCATAACATTGTCAGTTTCTTCAGTGAGGAGAATTTTTCCAAATTTTCCAAACGTCTATTGACATCTCTAGTCAAAATGCAATCTGAACTGTACGCCTGACCTATTTTCAGAAGTTGGTTTATATTCCCTTCCTTTTTCTTGTGACCTCTAAAAACCGATCCTCATTGTGCTAAACACTGCATTGTGATTATAATCTTCAACTGATAAGGTTTTGCCTCTTGTTGCTCTGATGTCAAAGCACTAAAACGCTGGGTATATACAGGTCTTCTTTCTTGTCACTGCTGTCATGTGTTATTGATAATCAGCATACTTTGCAAACATCTTTAAGACTTTTTCCAATTTCTAAGTCCTGAGAACACAAACGAGCAGTGACTTTTTACCTCTGAATGCTTCTGTGCAATAAAAACATAGCATCACTTTCAAACAAAGGCTTTAGTGGAGCGAGAAAAAATGGTTTAAAAGATTTTTACTGAACATGGAGAATCCTATTAATCAACTTTTGGTCTATAATAAGCCTGGGGTTTGACTTATGTGGAGTATTTTCCAAAGTCATTTCTTTCCGTTCTTCCTAACTCTGTGGGTTCTGTGTAAAATGCCTCAGGGTTGGGCAGATGTTGATGTTTTGCTGCTAATTTCCCTTCCTCATCACTAGAATTCCTGTATGTACATTATTCTTCTCTCTTTTTATCTGCAGTAGTGCTGCTCACACCCTTCTGTTGCTGCACCTCTTCCTCCAATACACATGACACCAAAAACACCAAACTCAAATATCATACTTAACCCTTAATACCTATTTCTGAATCGCCTTAGAAATAGGGATTTTTACTTTACATATAAGAATGTAAAACTGAACGAAATAATAGTAGTAATTATAATATAATTACAAAGAATAATAATAAGAGAGATAATACAATTCTAGCAAGACACTTCTTTAAAATAGCTTTACAGATTGTGCTTGATATATGGATAGTGCTGTCTGGGTTAAATAATGTCTTGTCCTGAAAAAATGTGGACACGCTGTAAAATAAAACAACTCTTACACTGCACTGTTTCACTTGGAAAAATGTCTTGTATTCATTTTATCTCTCTTTGCTGCTTTTGCATGGTTCGTAACTTCTGTAAATCGAAAACACATATTTAATGTCTAAGATGACTAAACTTACGTTCACTTAACACAATGCTGGTGGCCAAATAAAATACTATATAACGTAATCATTTATTTATACATTTCTGCTTTCGTAATTTGTAACTTATAAAAATTAATGATGGTTTCCACGTTGTATCTCCTTAAGATTTAATAAAAGGAAAAAATGATATTTATTTATAATGATGACATAACATGGCCTGGTTGTTATGGCACTTAACTCACAACTGAGAAGTCGTGGGTTCCAATATCTGTTACATCGAACATGCTTGCTCTTTCAGTCGTGGGGGCATTATAATATTAAGGTTAATCCAACTATTCACTGTTTAAAGAGTAGTCCAAGCGTTGGTGGTGGGTGGTGATGACTAGCTGCCTTCTCTCTAGTCTATCACTGCTAAATTAGGAACGGATAATGTAAATAGCCCTCGTGTAGATTTGCATGAAACTCAAAACAAAACAAACGAATTATACTGAATAAACTTATTAAACGAGAATAATTATGCATGCAGCTAAAAAAATAAATCAAAAGGCACAGTGAAATCATGATGACGAAAAACCCAAGCGAAGCAAAAAATGTATTCATAAGACGGCTGGTAAGGGTATTAAAACTTTATTTTAATATATTTATTTTAATTAAAGTTTTAATACCACAATCAGCCGTCTTAAGAATACATTGCCACCTCACTGTACACTTCTCATACAGAAATGAAAAAAAATCCGATAAATTAAAGGTCCTTTTGGAAGACAGAGAGTATTAATGTACTATCTACTGCTTCACATAATGCTATCTAAACGAGTTTCCGACTCACCAAATCGAAAACAAATATCTGCTACGACTTACCTAACTCCAGCATTAGCGTCATGAAAATTTACATCTGTGGATATAAGAATCTGTTCAATGCTCATTTTTATTACTAAACAATTTATACTATTCTTAAAGTTCTTAGCTTATGTGAATTCCTAATTGCATATAAGTTTTAATTCATATTATTAGTGTTTCATATATTTTTTATACTTTGTTGAAACTTCGTATAAACTAGTCCAGGCATAAGACTTTCCAAAGTTCAAATAATAGTACTAGTATGTTGTTATTTTGAATTAGGCACAAAGCTACAGAATGAGCTATCTGTGTTCTGCCCACCATGGGTATCGAAGCCTATTTATATGCAAAAACGGCTCGTTTGGGTTGAGAAAATATTTTACATAGAAGACCGAAGAAGGTCGAAACGTTGTTCGCTCTTCTATGTAAAATATTTTCTCAACCCAAACGAGCCGTTTTTGCATATAAATTTCTCAACAAGTGGGTTTCTCGACATCATTGGTATCGAAGCCTGTTTTTTAACGTTATAAGTCCGCAGACATACCGCTGAGCCACTGGGAGGCAGTAGTAATAGAACTCCTTCTGTCGTACAACAAATAGAATAATATGTTTCAACAATAATTCTCTATATTTATACCTTCACACTTTTACGATTTTATTTTTGTATGTCTTAATTCCTTGAT
Organism: Tachypleus tridentatus; assembly: GCF_004210375.1. Classification (NCBI taxonomy): domain Eukaryota; kingdom Metazoa; phylum Arthropoda; class Merostomata; order Xiphosura; family Limulidae; genus Tachypleus; species Tachypleus tridentatus. Next base: position 191,991,287 of record NC_134837.1, on the reverse strand, counting down.
AATTTTGTCTTAATGTTCAAAAACTGTATTTACTTCCAAACAGTAAACAAACTCTAACCACAATGAATTGTGCGACAAAAAATTCCTAATCAAAACTAAGTCTACATAGCGCTGTTTTCTTAAAAAGAAAAATAATAAAAACATTTCTTTTCCAAGTCCTATAATCTAGATCCTGCACTAAGTTTTTAACAAGTTTGTTTTTAGTGCCCTTAATTCGTTGTTTTACATCAACGGTATAGACAGTTAATTTTTCTATAATTGAATCCTCTTGTCCACACAGATATCATTTAAGAACGACAGCAATGAAATCACTGACATAACTTATCTAACTTTACAGGTATGTTATTTAGTCAGTTTGCTTTTCTTCATTAGCTGCCATGATCAACTGCCTCTTTGTGTTTGTTTGTTTGCTTTTTAATTTCGCGTAAAGCTACGCGAAGACTATCTGCGATAGCCGCCCTTAATTTAGCAGTGTAAAACAAGAGATAAGGCAGCTAATCATCACCACCTATCGTCAACTCTTAAGCTACTCTTTTACCAACGAATAGTGAAATTGATCGTAACATTATAACGCCCTCACGACTGAAAGGGAGAGCATGTCTGGTGTGACGGGGATTCGAACTCGCAACCCTCAGATTATGAGTCGAATGCCTTAACCACCTGGCCATGCCGGATCCACGCCTCTTTATGTTTCAAACACCTTGCACAAGCTGCGTTAAGACTGAGGAAACTGCAGTGTTACTTGAACTTTCGCGTAGTCTTAGTGTTGATTTAATTTGTCATGACGACTGGTTTTTATGAAAAAAATAACTGTGAGAAAAACAGTTACGTAGAAAATTAACATATCCCCGTTTCTCAAAAATTGGGGAACAATTTGCCACACTTAAAACGTGGGTACAACAACTATTTGAGATAAATGCCGTTACCTAGAACTACATTTGGTGGGGTCAAAACAGGGATTCCTAGTTTGAGTAAATAATATCTACAATATCTCCAGCTTTGTTTCTTTACTTTCTTTTTTTTACGATCCCGCAAGTTTTTAAATCCCCAATTTGTATTTATTTTGTTTACCGGCTTTGTGTGTGTGTGTGCTAAACAATGGACAAAGAATTACTTGATATGGTAGTTAGCTGATACGGTCTTCACTTCACGTGTAATAAAATGGGATGGCTTCCTGATGACACCAATTGCATAGTGTACAAAGCGTTAAGTACCTAAATGTTAAAGTCGCATAAAGTTAACATATTATTGATTGGTAATTCTTGTTTCGTCCTGTACCTTTTAAAGGAACACTAGATGTTTGTAAAAATGCTAACTTCAAGGGGTAATGATAATATCGTTTATATTTAAATTATGTTGTTGTTTTTAGCTTAGGTAAAATAGAGAAGAAACAAATCGTCTCTTCAATACTCTACGTTCTTCCCAGTGTCTTATGTAGTATTCTACAGAAAGTTTGGGTGTAATATACTAGGTCATTTTTGTTGTAGGCTGGCAAGAAAAAAAAAAAAAAAAACAAGAAGTAGAATTATAAACAGGCCATTTTGAGCGGATTTTATTTTCCGTGTCAGTCTAGTCTAACATGAATGTTTTTTGTGTGTATTTTTGTAAGTGTACAACCTTAGCAGTCAATAGAAAATATTTGAAAGTGTTGTTTCAGCTGAATCTATACTGCTTAACGTGCTTTTTACCCGAATATGATATTAGGGCTTTGTGCAATTCCTAGCGATTCCTATTATGAACCACTATAGCAGTCTATTGCTAAACTTGTTAATTCATAAGAAAAGATTGGTTTCGAAAGATGAAGCGTCTTTTCTTGTAGTGATCATATTGATCAAGTTATCAAGTTGGTCTTTAATATGGATGGTATTGAGATCATGGTCAGAAAAATAGGAATGTTGAACTCGGGTCGCATTTAATCTTTTAATGGACTATTATAATAATGTATGCGTCTTAGCTTTCCAAAAAGTTCTGATGGAGAAAAGAACTTAATACACCATTAACAAACACAGTAATTAATTACTTTAGCCTGGTATTCAGTGTAACTATCCATACTTTACCATTGTTGCACCCAGAATAATTTGCCATTTTAACAGAAAATAATTAGATCAGGTGTTATTTTTGGTTACTATTGTTTTGATTGTAAATAATGATAAAAAATAGTTGATTTCTCTCTTAGTATTTCTTCAAGCTATTTTCACTTATATACTGTGATAGCATGTAGGCCTAAGTTTACAAATGACGTTCAAGCGGAAACATTAGCGATAATTATTCACACAAAATACATTTATTTGTACACCTTAATCGAATAAAGTTATTAAATATGCACAATAACTAACAGGGATCCAAATGTTTTGTTGAAGCTAAATATTCATTGAATGATTAGTAGTGTACCAACCAATAGCAAACAAAGTTTAGTTAATGCTTCAGAGATTCTCATATTCATAATCTAATTTTATCTGATTGTTTTGGAATTAAGCACAAGGCTTCCACAAAAGGCTATGTGTGCTCTGTTCACCACGGGTATCGAAACCCGGATTTTAGCGGTGTGAGTCGTAGACATATCGCTATGCTACTGGGGGACCAAACTTTATCTCTCAGTACTTCCAGCTTTACCTGATTCGGCGCTAAAATTTTAAGATTTTTCTTTATTTTTTTAATATCACATTCTACAGTTAAACAGTAGAGTGTCTGATAATAATTTATCTCATGCGTTAGGCTATTCAGACTTTTATCTTTACACTGTTAGCAGAATTTAGTAACAGGTTTTCATTAGTCAGTAGGCGCTGTTTGGGAAGATTCTATAAAGATTTGCCTACAAGTTTGTCGCGATTTTCGGTGATAATCCATGATGCTGTGATATTATACGGTGAATTTTATTTCCATAAGAACTAATAAGTAAGATGGGTCGGTTATATACTGGATGATTTGGTCGGTAATTCTCAATTACCCTGAGGATAATTGAGGTTATGCAAAGAAAGAGACTAGACAATAATGGAAACACAGAGAGAAATAATATTTATTTCCAACATAAAACATTAAACACAAAGAACACTGAAAAGAAACTGTAAAACTATTTATTCTCTCCAAGCATACTTCAGACTATATTCACTGTAAAACTGTGTACGTTAAAAACCTGTTCCAATCATAGAAAACGTCACATTTTCTCGGGGTGACTAGAACTCAGCGAATGACTGGTCATTCCCGTGAGACTTTGTAACCTTAAGATATCACCTGACCTATCAATGGGGAAGAAATACTGCTGTCTACTTTTCACACCAAGTATAACTTTACATCTATGTTACCCACGAGCAAACAAGGAAATACCCCTGGGGAATAACGTAGAACAATGGGTAGCTAGAACAAAAGGGTCTAAGCCACTTTCTTAAAACCTTCACATACACTAGGAAAAAAAAAACATGAAGTAGAAAACACATGAAATGCCACAAAGGAAACAAAGTTTCATGCACTTTGTAAACAAGTTACATTTTATTTTCCTTTAAAGTTTCATTTTCAGTAAGGTTAACTAGTTTAATATATGTAATAGTTATATGTATTCTTTCATGTTTTATTGTACAAATTTTAATTGTGAAAACTAGTTTACATTGTTAGCTTAGAAAACGAATTGCGGGCTAAACTAAATTTTCCAAGTATTATTTTATTAAGAGTTACAGCTTTCACATGGGCGGTATGAAGAATAGCACAAACATGTAAGTTTTAATCCTGAAAGACATGCAGTGAAATTTAGGATTTAATTGGGATGGGGTGGGGTAGGGAGGATGCTTACTGGGGTGGAAGTTTTGTGTAATGTTACACGGGGATCTGTAGTGGATTATCATATATCTTTATAATACACGCAGTAAAAAAGCAAAATTTATATTATAACATGTTTCCAGGTTTTTCTAGCCTTCCTGAAGCGGGTGCACCCCTTGCTCTACAATTAGCGTCCCTTCCTATTGGATAAGCCTTGATTTTTAAGTGATGACCAAAAGGAAGACAAGTTAGAAACATTAGCTGCCTACTTGTCACTATTAATTAAATACAAGACTGTGCTCGTACTGCAGTTCGTAAAATCATTTAACCTACAACCATAATATTCTCTATTCAGTTGTACTTTCAGTTTTTCCTTCTGCGAAATGGAATTCGTTTTTCAAACTGAAATATATTTGGCCGTTTTATCAAAATACCACGATTTAAATTTTTATTCCGAGTGCTGAAGTCAGTAGAAAAAATAGAAAAAGAATGGAATTCATCAACTCATTTATCAAAAGTTATTTTTAAAAATAAGTACAAATATATACATCATTAATTTATCTCCAACTTCGCAATACGATAATTACCTTTAGTAATATCTAGCCATCTTCTTTACCGAGTAAGATTACAATTCGTCCAAACACTCTCTCTAATCAGAAAAATTTGTTTGTTTGTTTTTGGATTTCACGCAGAGCAATAGCCATCACTAATTTAGCAGTGTACGACAAGAGGGAAGGATGAATAGATGTCACCACTCACCGCCAACTCTTGAGCTACTCTTTTCCAACGAATAGTGGGATTGACTGAACTTTTTAACGCCCTCACGGGTGAAAGGGTGAGCATGTTTGGTGTTACGGGGATTCGAATCCACGACCCTCTGATTACGAGACGAGTGTCTTAACCATCTGGCCCTGCCAGGCCGATGAAGAGCACCGAAAACAGTTCGTTTAAAGGTTTCTGGGATCAAATCATAAATCAAAGGCAGGAAAGGTATATATGTAAAGAAAGATTGTGCTCACTATGACCATTGCCTCTGAAAATAAATTACAAGTATTATGTTATTATGGTTCAACACATAGATTTAGTATTTTGGCCAATCATGATTCAAATTATTGATCATTTGGCATTTTATATAATTTGTTATAAACATTTGTTTAAGAAACAGACTAGTGACATTTTTAATCGTAAATATAACTTGCTAATTTATGAATAATTATGAGTTGAGTAACTATTGCCTCCCCCTCCAGCTGCAACGATTTGTATTCACATAATTGCACGCCATTTTGTATGAAAGAATTGCATTGTCTTTGTTTTTTTTTTTGAATTTCGCGCAAAGCTATTGAGGGCTATCTGCGCTAGCTGTCCCTAATTTAGCAGTGTAAGACTAAAGGGAAGGGAGCTAGTCATCACCACCCACCGCCAACTCTTGGGCTACTCTTTTACCAACCAATAGTGGGATTGACCGTGACATTATAACGCCCCACGGCTGAAAGAGCGAGCATGTTTAGTGCGACGGGGATGCGAACCCGCGACGCTCAGATTACGAGTCGCACTCCTTAACCCACCTGGCCATGCAGGGCCGTGTTTCCTTCGTAGTTAAAGTATTTCGTCATTGCGAATTTTGTTTTTCTTTGTTGTGTTATTATTTTCCCTATTGTATAGATTTTGTTATTTGTAGTCACGTGTTTTTGTTGGTGTTTGTAATACATTTCGTCCCTAGTCGTGACAACTCTCACGAGTTTCTATTCTAACGTACATTAGTGCAGAGTTTACCTTCCATGTTGGTCGGCTTGGCTGCGACTATCTGACTTTATTCCGTTCGGCAGCGGTCGATTCGTTTTGTGGTCCCCGCGGACTCGCTGCCGTCAGCGGTTATTGACGCTGTATGTGGTCAACTTGAAGACAATGTCCTCGAATGTTTAAAGCACTTTGGTAGTGGACGCTATGTAGAGTCACTGTATTCCCCTGCCGTTACTGAAAAACTATTAACCAAAGGTTTGTTTGTTTGTTTTTTGTTTTTTTGGAATTTCGCACAAAGCTACTCGAGGGCTATCTGTGCTAGCCGTTCCTAATTTAGCAGTGTAAGACTAGAAGGAAGGCAGCTAGTCATCACCACCCACCGCCAACTCTTGGGCTACTCTTTTACCAACGAAAGTGGGATTGACCGTCACATTATACGCCCCCACGGCTGGGCGGGCGAGCATGTTTAGCGCGAACCCGCGACCCTCGGATTACGAGTCGCACGCCTTACGCGCTTGGCCATGCCGGGCCATTAACCAAAGGTAACTTTACCTTTAATGGGACCTCCATCCCTGTTGAGCTAGTGGGACAAAACATCAAGTGGTTGACTTTACGTTACGCGCCTTATGAACTACCCCATGACGCAATTGAGTTAGAACAACGACTGTATGGGGTGTTTCTAAAAATTGAGCACGATTACTACCAGACTTGCTCTGGGGTGTGTACTGGTAACAGAAGGGTGTGCTTCAACACGAAACATCCTGTGCCAAACTTTCTCAAGATCAATGGCTTTACTGTCATAGTAAAGTACCCTGGTATGCATCGCATGTGTCGTCGCTGTGGCCTCGAAGGCCACACGTTGGGGAATCGCAACACTCCTCAGTGCTCAAAATGTCTCGTTTTTGGACACGCTGATAACTTTTGTGTGATAAAGTGTCCCGTGTGTAGTGGCGATCACAATCTTCACTGTGCTCAAGGCGTGTGATCTCGTATGCTTTGAAGGTCGCGGGACACAAACGGCTAGAGCGGTCGTCTTCCACACGATCCTAGGCACCTTCGAGGAGGAGGGCTGGGGTCTTTTGCCGGCCCAAGAGATGTGTGAAACCTCTGAGGAGGCTCAGTCACCCTTGACAGGTCATGTGGAGGTGGGGGCCTCTGAAGAGGTTTGAGTTCTCTTGTTAAGTCGTGGGGAGGTTGGGGACTCTGAGAAGGTTCAGGCCCTCCTGTTAGGTGACGGGGATGTTGGGGTCTGGGCCTGGCCCCCCTCTTTGGTTGAAGTGAAGAGCTTCACTCAGGTGCTACCCTTTTCATCCTTTTTTTTTGGGCGTTATATACCCCAGCAATCTGTTCCTTTTCTGAGTTTGTCGAGTTCTTTGGTGGAGGCAGAGGACACTGTTTCGAGGCACACCTTCAATCTCCCGAACTAAAGTCTGGGGATACAAAGGTAATGCAATGGTTGTCCCTATTGGATGATTACCCTGTAGTTCCTGTTCTTGAGCAAACAAGTCTTAAGAGAGTCCATGACCCTTCACTGCTGGAAGTAACACCAAAGCAGCAAGAGAAATAAATCGATCCCTCCAGAACCTTTCATTGATGAGTTTATTCTGCCTCACTATTAATATACAGGAAATGTGTAGCCATTGAAAACAGTTCTACACATTCTCTTTCTTCAACTGCTTTTGGGTTGATGTGACATCTGTGCATGAGACCCATTTCATCCCTAGGAGAGATCACTTCTCCTTTCTAGATCGTTTTTCTGTTCCTGCTTTCTGGTTTGACTCATGCACGAGGTGTGGGAACTCTCCTCAACCCCAACTTCTCAGGAAGTATCCTCACATCACATATGTACGCTGATGTCATCACTCAGGGTTGTAAAGTCCGGCTTGTTAATGTCTATGCGCCTGTTCAGGGAAGGGAATTGAAGATATTATTTTATTCCTTGGATAGGTTCTGATATCGCAAGCCGATATTGCCTTTGGTGGGGACTTTAACTGTGCATTGGATTCCTACCTCGATAAGATTGGAGGAGATCCCCATTTTGCTGATCAGCATGTGCAGGCTCTGCATTCAGTGTTGCCGGACTTCAACTTCCACAATGTATGGGCGTTTACTTTATGGGGGAAGCTTTTGTTGCCATTTGCACTGGTCAGGGCGTATCTTGTAGTCTGGACCATTTCTATGTGACAATCGGCCTGACGCAGTACCTAGCTAGAGCTTCAGTTTAGTTGGGTTGATGATGTTTCGTTTCACGTGTCTGACCATTGAACCTAAATGTTGGGTGAATGTTGGGCAGCTATCTGGTACATGCTACTTGGTAAGTGTCCGGGACCGGATGGCTAACCAGTAGAACTTTATCGCCACATATGGCATGTTATCAGACCCCTCTTCATTAGATTTTTTACCAACTGTCTGACCCATGGGTCCATGCCTCTGGGTACACTGGATGGGTTAATTACGCTAATCTGCAAGGATCCTATCCAGTCAAAGGGTAGGCGGTGCAACATGTCACTTCGGCAGTTCAAGATTATCGTTACAGTCTTGCTAACTTGTTTGGTAGGACAGAGGTAGTGAAGAGGCGGATTCTCCACTTGATATGGTATCTTGGAGCGATTCTTCCTCTGAACGACTGCTGTGCGCGAGCTGTCGAGCAGCATGTCTACACCTTCCTGTAGAGTGGTAAGTCTGAGGCAGTGTCTCTGTTGTCTTTAGTTAAACTGCCCCACAAGGGATGACTGGGTATCTCTTCCTGTCCACCACTATTCGCCGTCTCTTTTGGAAAGATCGTCCCTGTAGCCAACTGGCTCGTTTCCTGATTGGTACAGGACTCGGGCATTTCGGTGTTTCACCAGGCCAAAATAAACCAATGTATTTTGATTCTCCCACTTGGTATGCTGACGCTTTTGCGGCGATCGGTTGTCACGCCATGTCACGTGATACTTCGGCGGACTCCAATTCTCTCTACCGTCTGCTTGTACCGGACTATACTCACAGGATGTAACAATACCACCCTGCTCTTCCTTGGAGCATTATTTGGGGTCGGGTAGTGATGCGCCATGTTGATAATTACCTTCAGGCCTTCAACTGGCGCATCGTTCATAACATCTCACTGGTGAAAGAATGCTTATACCTCTCCGGTTTCAATGTCGCCGGGTCATGTCCATTGTATCATACTGGAGGTGAAGTCTGTCCTTTACATGGTGGTCCTTTGTCCGACGTCTGATGGGATATGGAAAAAGGTAGTTTGTCTTTTCCATGTTTCATCGATCTCAGCTAATTTTGTATCATGTGACGGTCCCAGTTCCCAGTCACTTGGCCTTTACGTTTCACTACACCATATCGGTACTTAAGTACGTCATCTGGCTTACCTGTAATCAATTCGTTTTTCAGCGGGATTTAGTGTTGTACTTTAAGATACTGACTAAGCCCAGGTACAAACTGTTACTCTGTCTTGATTGCGGACTATCGGTTACGGTGTCCGAGGAACTTTTATCATCATCGGCCTCCGGACGTCATGTCGATGTGCACGCTTGAGAGTAGCGGGTTCAAACTGATTTTCTTAGACTGTCTGTGTTTTATGTAATTATTGTTTATTTGTATTTTCATTGTTTTGTTTATCTATTTTGTTTGTCATATTTATTATTGTCCTACAATTCATTTTTAATTTTTTGTATATTGTATATTACGTGTGATGTTCACTTGTACGGTTGTTTTTTGTAATTACATCCCAGATAATTTTTGTTTTGTTTTTAAATTTTTCTTTAACCGTTGTATTTCATTTCTTTTTGTAATTCTTGTTAATCATTTGTAATTTTCTATTTTCATTGTTGTAGTTTGTTAGTTTGTTTTTGGATTTAATTACTTGTACTTATCTGTATATATTGTTATTTTATGTTTGTTTTTGAATTTTGCACAAAGCTATTCGAGGGCTATCTGTGCTAGCCATCCCTAATTTAGCAGTGTAAGACTAGTGGGAAGGCATTTACTCATCACCACCCACCGCCAACCCTTGGGCTACTCTTTTACCAATGAATAGTGGGATTGACCGTAACATTATAACGCCCCCACGGCTGAAAGGGCGACCATGTTTGGCGCGACGGGGATGCGAACCCGCGACCCTCAGATTACGAATCACACATCTTAACACCTTAACACTCTTGTCCATGCCGGGCCCGTTCTTTTATGTACCGATTCATTTTTCTTTAATTTAATATTTGATATATGTATGTACGTTTTTTCAATTTTTCCTTTTGTAATTCATGTTTATTTACATAGTTTTATATATATGTGCACACATATATATTTTAATTGTTTTTTCTTATTTCGTTCCATATCATTTTTGTATACACTTAGTGTTTCGTTCCTTGTACTGTTATCGTGTATATTAATTTCAGAAATAGGGAAAGCTAACTTCAAGAGGTAAGTTTTAATCTTACTTGCCCCAAAATGGGAGTACCTTTTCATATATTTATTTTGTTTATTTTTAATCTTTATGTTCATCGTTTTCTTATTTTAACTTAGGAGAGAAGTCATCTTCCTACAACTGCCTGCAGACAGTGAGGGGTGATATAGATGTGGGACGTTGTGTGCTTGAGCACCCATATCTTACTCTCCTACTTTCTAATTTTCTTATGCGAGACTATCGAATTGAAGATTAAGACTGATAGATAGTGTATCCCCACCGCAATGTGGGTTCTACTTTCGCAGTCACCTACAAAACTTAGGATACATTTTATAATCCCACCTTGTAGCTTGTACCCTAGGATCCTTTCTAAAAATATGCAGCGTATTTTATTTCATGTTAATGTGTTTTATTTATGGTTATAATATAATTAATCGGAGGTTGGAATATACTGTTTTTAGGGTAGTCCTTCGTAATTTTGTTTATTCATTTAGCTTCATTTGGATGTTATTACTTAATTTCATTATATTCGAAAGTTAAAAATTAAGAACTGGAATTAAGTTATCAGTAAGTATATCTGAATCACGAATATAATCAACAACTTAACTCAGTGTTAAAAATTTATTTACCTTTCATATATATTATTACAGCATTGTTTGCAAAATTAAGGCACTCAAACCATAAAAAACCAACAAAAAACAACTTAAACCTAACGTGTAAAGATGGATTAAAACTAGAATCAAATTAGAAGTTAGTATTAATTTTAGAATTAAGGTTAAATTTATATGCTGAATAACAAACCTTTTAATTAACAAAAAACAGGATATTTAATTTATATATTCGAAAGATCAGGCGTCATTAAGTTTAGTTAGCACCGCTATTTTCATATAACTAACTTTTAAACATTTTGAATATTATTACGACATAAGAATGCATTTAATTTACTAATTTGTGTTGTGGAAAACTTGTTTTGTTACTAACGCGTCTACTGCAGAATTTCCTACTTCAGTTTCAAATAGACATGAAAAGGTTTTCTTTAACAGAGTAAAACCCCAATTTTTGTAGATGTGCAAAAGGTATTTCCGTATTTCTTAATTTAAAATGAAATACATTCCAGTTTTCGACACGAAACAAATCCATAAAACATCTAACTGAAACTTGTAAATAAAGAGAAAATTCAAATTACTAAGACTTAATGTTGGAAAAAAAAAACATTTTGAAGAACTCGAATTATCACTTACCAATATAGTTTCCGCAATATTCCCGCACTATTGTAAATAGCTAAAGCCATGACAGAAATCTAATCTAATACATTTGAGAAAGATATCTATTAAAAAGAACACATAAATACTTTAAATATTTCGAGTTTTCCAAGAAAAATTAAAATTGTGTAGTCGCAAGTGCAGTTCAGAATAAGTAATAAGTATTAGGATACTGTAACAGTAACTATTTATTTATAATATATTTTATCAATTTATACTTACTTTTGAGTGAAAAAATCTCTTATCAAAAGTTCCAAATTGTGACATTAAACCTTATAGATTAGATAAAATGGACACAAGTTACACAAAATAAATATATTCGCATTAGCAAAATAATTAAATATTTGTGTATGAATTAGACTACATAATAGTGGAGCGGCTGTCTATGAATGTTGCAGAGAATAGGTCCAGAGTGTTGCATGTTATTATAACCTATCACAATAGTAGTTTACTTGACAGTTGGTCACGTGATATTAGCCAGAAGAAACTAAATTTGCCACTTTATTTTGACGCACTTCCTGGGCATGTCGTACCTAGAAAAAAAAAATTGAAATTAACATTGCTATGAAGATCAATTTAGATTCCCAAATGCCAAATGCCAAAACATTGTTACACTTTATTAAAAGTTAGGAAACATTGCATGATGTCTTTCATATTCACTTTTAAAATTTACGATTCCGTTCCAGCTCGCATTACAGTTCAACAAATTAAACACCCATTATTAAATTTTTGGTTTGTTTAGAATTTGTCGCAAAGCTACACGAGGGTTAACTGCGTTAGCTGTCCCTAATTTAAGAGTGTAAGACTAGAAGGAAGGCAGCTAGTCATCACCAGCTACCAGCTCTGGGGCTATTCATTTACACATTATAACGCTCCCACGGCTGAAATGGCGAGCGTGTTTGGTGTGATGGGGATTCTAATCCGCGACACTGGAATTACTAGTCGAGTGCTTTACCACCTGTCTATTACGGGCCGAAAGTTGTTGAACTTCACTTTTTTTTTTTTTACTTCGACTATGAAGTTTAATGTTACTGGTTCAGTGCAACGTTTAACTTCAGAATTGAAATATTATCTGTATCACTAACATATTTGGTTTTCGCCTGCTAAAGTTCTAGAAATAAGCAATTTTGTTCAGTGTAGCAGAATAGGTATAAATATTAAAATATTAGTATATGAACAAACTAGGGAAATTCCTACTTTCTTTTAGGTTTTCTTTTGTTGTCCATGTGTGTGTGTTTTTCTTATAGCAAAGCCACAAAGGGCTATCTGCTCAGCCCACCGAGGGGAATCGAACCCCTGATTTTAGCGTTGTAAATCCGAAGACTTTTGTTGTCCAGATGTTCTAGTACTGTTTATCTAGTTTGTTTTTTAAAGCAAAATTACAGTTGCTTAAAGCAGTTAGAGCTAATATCAGTTCGTTTTTACCTTTTCCTGCGACAAAAAATACCTGTTTATATTTTAAAGAGAAAATAGAATATTAAGAAATAACTTTGAAGTCGAGTTCACCGACTAAAACCCTCCATTAGTATTGTAAAAAAACTTAATTTTTTCTAGGTTGCTTAATCAAGCTTTCAGAAACTGGTATAAAGGCAACTCTACAAAATCGAAATATATAAACCCATTTAGTTAGATTTGTTCCAAGTCTTTTCTCATCTCTACCTTCCCAGATTCGAAACAAGTGCACAAAATCTACGAAACAGTCTGCACTTACGCAACAAACTTACACAAAAATACCATACAAAAAACACCAAGGGAAGCAACTGTTTACTAATAAAAGTTTTTAACACAGGCTCAAGTAATTTTCCAGCTAATTCATAGGTTTTTATAATACAGAAGTTACAGGAATAGACGCCATATCATTATCTGTGGACCTTATAAAGTAACATACTTAGAATAAAAATTAACATATCTTTGAAGACCACAAAAAATTTTAATAATATCATTAATAATCAGTTGTCCAAATTAAAACAAAAACCTCAGAGATTCGCGAAATATATATTGTACAATTTATCGTAACAAGAACAAGTTAGTTGTTAAACCACAACAAATACTTACGTGATGACGTGATTTTTCTTTTATAGAATTGATGAAAGCTTCTCTGTTTTCCTTCTTTTCTTCCATTTTTTGTTCCAAATCTTTTTGAGCTTTTTCCATGAAGATCGAGTTATACTCTTGTTTCTTCTGGTTAACTTCTACCTCCTTATTGCGCTTCTCACTCAGTTGATTTAACTTTTGTGCTTCTAGAAACTGAAGAATAAACAAGTAGAATTGTGGTAAGGACTTCCCATTATGGAAATAGTTTAAAAGCATTTACAAGCAAAATAAATTATCTTCTGTTCCACTTGTAAGTATTTACTTATGTTTAAGAGATGATGCGGGTGGAACCTACCAAGTAAGTTTGTACTTCAAGTGTTGATTGTTTTTAGAACTTGTCTTGGATAGATCCAAGAGTTGTTTTGGGTTTTATGACGTCTTTCGTTTTAGGCGAAAAGCCACACAATTGGACTTTTGCACCATGCCCTTTAGGCTAACTTACAGCAGAGTTAACAAGAGATGTCATGCAATGTGTAAAAACTTCCAACAATAATCTACAGATCGAAGTAATGCAGAAGAGGTGAATGAAGAAACCAAAAATTCAGGTGTTTGATGTAGTTCTTCCGAAACGCTTTTAGATGTAGTTAATCCGTATTGATTTAAGCAAAAACTTTAAAAATGGGTGGGACTTGAACCTACGACCTTTGGCTAACAACGCGAGAATTCTATATAGCTAGTTTATCGAAGAGTGCAAACAGCCCCTACCTTTCTTGCTAAAAACCCATTAACTGCCCAGCCACTACCACACAAAACAATATTTTGTAAGATTCAGTTTAAAAAACTTTACGAATGAGGAGAGGAAGCAGGACTTTGTACTATTAGATAGTTTACTTAGAGTATTCAGCCATTAGCTAAAGTGTATGAAGTCAACCAAACCCCACCCTAGTCACCGAGTTTATTTAAACTCGATGTAAGAGTTTTTGTACATTTATAATACGCATTAAACATCACTGTAAAACGAAGCAAGCTACCAAAATATTCAAGGACCTGAAGTTCTCTAATTCTTACATGAAGAACAAGTTTTGATAATTTCGGCGAATCTTAAGTAATAGAAAGTTTAAACATACAAAAGAAATAAAACGAGTACAATCAAGTTTTGACGAGTTGTCGTTCGAATACAATCTCGGTCTTCACATATACTTACCTGGCGTCTTTCTTCTGCAGCTTTAAGCTTGTTTTTAATACCTTCTGCTGAAAGGTTACATTTGGGTGGAGTAGTAGTAAGTTTAGGAGGCAAAGTTACATCTGCGGGTTCAGCTAGCACTAACTCATATTTCAGTCCTCCCCTCGATTCTTCAGTGGCACGAACAGCAGCTAAGACACAGAAAATGAAAATTTATATAATGTTGGACTAAAGACTTTAAAACATTTACTGCATCCCACGTACGAGATTATTTTTGGATAACGCGCTTAAGTGTGCGTGTGTATGTAAAGACATAAGTATTACCAACGAGTAATGGAGACGACTGCGCTATGGCTTACGTCAGTTTCCAATATAAACCTAACAGATTCTATCTGTGCTAGCCGTCCCTAATTTAGCAGTGTAAGACTAGAAGGAAGGCAGCTAGTCATCACCACCTACCGCCAACTCTTGGGCTACTCTTTTACCAACGAATAGTGGGATTGACCGTAACATAACAACGCCCCCACCGCTGAAAGGGCGAGCATGTTTGGTGTGACGGGGATTCGAACTTGCGACTCTCGAATTACGACTCGAGTGCCTTAACCACCTGACCATGTCGTGCTCTCTAAAACAGTAAGAAACCTTAATATCAATCAAGGGTCTCTAAAACTAAGATATTATACGTGGAAACAGATGTTATTTTTCTAATACTTTGTATTCAAATCCTTGTTGCAACTTATATTGTAGTTATTTTATAAAACAGGATAATTTGCCATAAAATGCAACAAAAACTCAAAAACTAAAAGCGTTTAAAAAGAGTTTGGATGAGTAGTCTACAAACTACATATAATAGTTTATGCACTATTATGAATTACGTATAGAAAACTCTCTTCCTTCAATAAAGTGGCAGAAGTAAACAGAATAACCTAGACAGGTCAAAAGACCTCTTGTTGTACTTCAAACAAGACATCGAAACCCGTTTTGTGTGATGAACAAATACAATGAACCAACCAACAGAACAAAGTTGCTGAAGACGTATTTGAAAAGTAATAGACTTGGGTATATAAACCCCCATTAGTATTCTGTTTCACGATAAGAATTAATGTTTCAAAATGAATTAAAGGCAGCTGTTAAAATACATCGGATATTGAGGAAAGTTATATAATAAATTACGTTAGTGTACAGGCTACCCAATACGTCGTTCGAAACACTGCAGCGTTATTGATCCCAGACTTCAAGAACGAATACTCAGAAAGCGAGCTGACCCAGATGAAGAACAAAAAAAATCGATAGGTTGGAAACCTCTGAATCAATGCTGGAGAAGCGAATCACGTGTACCGAGCCATTCCTAACCAGATTTTAAAGTCTAGTCGCTATGACGTCACTTGAGATTTGCATATGTTATGAGACAAGATGGGTCGGCTTTCGCAAGAGATAATCAAGGTTCTTCATCCTTATACACGAGTAAGATGTATAAATACGCAAGTTGTTCAAGATGGAAATCACGCCTTCGTTACGGCTATTTTCCTTTGTTCTGAAAATAGTACTTAATAGTCCAGAGTTAGTATTTACATAAATTGAGGGTTTCTTGTATTAAATGTTCCGTAACACTTCACTCCAAAAATTCTGCTAAATTCACAAAAGGTTGGTATGAAACCAATGTATGATGAAAAAAAGAAGTCAAATTAATATATGAAACTCTAGTTGAAGTATCTAATAATTTTATATTTAATTTACATTAATAGTCCAGAAGAAACTGCACAAAATAACTTGAGATTTTTCATTGCAATATAATGTTAAAATATTAAAATGGTTATTCATAAAAATAAGTTAAAATTAAGTCTTATTGCTAGAAAAATATTTTTAGATTTTGTTTACAAACAAAATGGTGGGGAAGGTGAAAGAAGGCAGGCATTTAAAAAAAGAAGAAAGATCAGCTTCTTTCAGACTTCAGAGAAATCAACACGTTCTCCATAATCAAGTTGTTTTCCCCTCCATTGAAAAGGTAGTACTTGTAGTACTATATTTTGGCCTAGCGCGTTAAGGCGTGTGCTTCGTAATCTGAGGGTCGCGGGTTCGCGCCCGAGTCGCGCCAAATATGCTCACCCTCCCAGCCGTGGGGGCGTTATAATGTGACGGTCAATCCCACTATTCGTTGGTAAAAGAGTAGCCCATTTCCTAGAGAGGTATACATTTGGTTTGAATTTCGCGCAAAGCTACACGAGGGCTATCTGCGCTAGCTGTCCCTAATTTAGGAGTGTAAGACTAGAAGGAAGGCAGCTAGTTATCACCACCCACCGCCAATTCTTGGGCTACTCTTTGACTAACGAATGGTGGGATTGACCGTCACATTATAACGCCCCCACGGCCGAAAGGACGAGCATATTTGGTGCGATGAGGATTCGAACCCGCGACTTTCAGATTACGAGTCGAGTGCCTTAACCCACCTGGCCATGCCGGGCCAACACATGCCTTCTGCACATTGACAACATAAATTATGTGTGATAGTATCACGCACACAAAACTGTTAAAAAAAAGCAAAGTTTTGAAAAACGTATTTTAATAATAAATAATGATATATTTGAATAATATTCAAGTTATTTTGTCACCAACTTAATTTTTAATACATCATAACTTAAACATTGTAGACCTAATTTATAGATTCTAGGAATGCAAAAAAAAGAAAAGAAAAATTAATTGCAGCTACAATCATGTTTTCACGAGATGCTGTTTTAAGTAGCCTTACGGCTAAACATTTAAGTTAAGATATTTATATAGAAGTGCTTGTAAATATATATGTTCGTATTATTACTTTTTTCGTGGATTCAAATAAAGTTACTTAGCAGTCCCACACTGGTACAGCGTAAGTCTACGTGATATATAACCCCAAAATCGAGGTTTCGATTCGCCTCGGTGGACTCAGCAGATAGCCCGATGTGGCTTTGCTATAAGTTTGTTTTGTTTTGGAATTTCGCGCAAAGCTACACGAGTGCTATCTGCGCTAGTCGTCCCTAATTTAGTGGTGTAAGATCAGAGGGAAGGCAGCTAGTCATCACCACCTACCAACTCTTGGGCTACTCTTTTACCAAATAATAGTGGGATTGACCGTGGTATTATAACGCCCCACGGTTGAAAGGGCGAGCATGTTTGATGCGACGGGGATTTGAACCCGCAACATTCAGATTACGAGTCTAACGCCTTAACCCACCTGGCCATGCTGGACCTTTTGTTATAAGAAATCACACCTACTTTAGCAATGATTTCCTTTACAGCGTTACTAAAAATGCAGCTTGGGCCTACAAATTACAATACATAGATAGAAACGTTAAGCTTGCGTAAACCGGAATTTGAATTATTATTTAATTTTCCCGGGTAATTGAAGAGTAGCCCTAAAGAAAAATAATAAAATTAACTACACCATGTTAAATTTTGCACACTAATTTTGTTTGCGTGTACATGTTTTATCTGCATAATTTGACTAATGATAAAGTTAGTACTGCCTTTTAATAAAGATAAGTTACATTTTAAATTAAAAACTTTAAAAGTTCACCTTTAAAATATTTATGCTAAACATCCGTAAAAAGTCCAGAATATATGCATTTGATCTTCTGATACCAAAAAACTATAAAGTTAAGTAAATTAATGGCATGGAGTTATCCACGATATTTTAACTCCATACAGAGTTATTCATCTACCTATGCCGTATTCACTCCACACAAATGTCCGGCATCAGTGTTTATTGCATTGATAGAGCTATTGCATTTAAAGAAAGTATGCAATATTTGGAAATTAGTTTCATTCTTTCTTTACTTATCGTCTTCCTTCTACAAGGGAAAATTATATTCAATCACGATGTTTAAAATGCAACTTTCTTTCCTACCTGCTACTGATGGGTCATGAAGTCTTAACAAGATCGTTTGTAATTTGTGAAAAAAACAATAAAGGCAGAATTTTTGGCACAGCAATGCTTATATTTGAACTATATTCGTACAAAACTCGATAAAGTTGATGGTTTCTTAAAGTACAGTTGTACTTCGCAAAAAATAAAAGATATAAAACACACGTGAAAAAGAATAATTTAAAATTCAATGCCTTATCGCTCAAACTCGCAACGTTAGGTTAAATTAAATATAATTATTGAAAACAAAAATCACAAATAACAAAAATATACCCTATAAGAAAAGTTGTTACTCACTACAACTTATACGGAGGAACTATTTACTCCATTGCGAACAAATACCCTACTGTTAACAATACTTACATTCCGAATCAGACATCATATAGATTTTTTCTTTTTCTCTATCTGATTTTCTTACAACCCTATACTAATACTATTCACATTCACCTCAGCAATGCCGGTTTCCCAAAAGACAATTTATACGAATAAACACCGCAAGGTGGCAGCACACATTACAAATTTCGGGCGGAGCCACAAATGTTACTCGTACTTAAATGTCGCAATGAAGTTTGTCTGCTGCAAATAACAATTGATACAGTAAATTAATTTATTTTGTAATAGAGAAGTACCCATGTTATTTATAAAATACATTTATTTATCACGAAAATTATTTGAAACACCAAATGTAAACTTCACAAATTTATCATATTGTTGAAAATTTTAAACAGATGTTAGTTGTTCAGTTATCAATAATTTTGTAGTGATAAGCGATTGAGAAAAGGTAGGACTTTTTATCGTAAGTACAGGAGAAATAAGTGTTTCGATACTTTGACTTTAGAACTAAAAACAGAAATTATATATAGCATAATGATAATCTATAAGTTTTTGAAGCACAACTACTAAGCAGCTTGTTTTACCATTTTTTGTTGTATGCTTGTTTTTACTTAGCAAAAATCAGTGCATCAGTCCACAATATAAGAAATGAGTAGCGTTTAGAATTGCTGATTGTAGAAAACAATAATTTACGTATTTCCTCGATCATTTCAGCTTTGAAGATACAGAATGTCTCAGAAACAAAGTTCTTTTGTGTTCAAAGGAAGGTTGTCGTAATGTCTTAAGAAAAGTACTGTTTGTTTGTTTTTGAATTTCGCGCAAAGCTACACGATGGCTATCTGTGCTAGCCGTCGTCCCTAATTTAGCAGTATAGCATTTATAAACCTCAAGGTCACAAGAACCGACATGCAATTCAAAACAGAAATCCATAGAAAAATCACATACACTACACAATACATTCCCTGGGACTCAACACATAAGACAAAACAAAAACGCAACATATTAAGAAACGCAGCCACAAAACTATGTTCACCTTATAAAATTAACGATGAGATAAACAAAATAAAACAACACTTCATCAACATCAACATCAACAAATTTCCTCAAAAGTCCGTTGAAATAATTACACGCACACACATGAATGAGCAACACAACCAACAACAAACAAACGATAATAAATCTCAAGATACAACAAACAACAATCTTACGCTGCTGCATACCATATATTCCCGACATCAGCGAAAAAATAACCAACATTTGGAGAAAAACTTATAAAAAACACAACATTCCAGTAAACACCAAATTTATTCAAAAATCAAGTATAAAACTAAAGTCCATACTATGCACTGACAAACATAACACAATTATTATTAATAAAATACAATGCAACAACTGCCACGACTTCTATATTGGAGAAACAAGCAGAAAAATGGAAACTAGATTCAAAGAACACAAAAAACACCTTCACACGTTTTTGAACACTGCAAATCAAATAAACACAACATAACCATAGAAAACATCCAGATGCTAAGTTGGGAAGCAAATATAAACAAACGCAAAATCAAAGAAACTCTACTTATACGACAACTAAAATCAAAAATAAACCAATATAAAGGAACATCTTTATGCCTATACTCATTAATAACCTAACATCTAATTGCAACGCCCCCTACAATCCCATACCCGTTTATACTCGTGTCCCTAAAACATGTGTCCGTCAACGGTCACATTCAAACTCTTTCTTTCTTTGCCTGAAAATGACCTAAGAATGTCGAAAAGTTGTTCTCTGCTTTAGTGGTAAAAGTGTTAATACCCATACCAGACGTACTGAGATACATTTTCACTTGAACTGGGTTCTCGTCATCACGGATTGTCAAGATAATATGCTTCTTCTAAAATAAATTTGATTTTTAGAGATAGAAGACAGTATATATATATATATATGCAATCCATTAACTGAAATTTGTTCACCAAATGATTTATCGATAAACTAGGAGAATAATAAATCACGCAAAATTTTAAAGACATTCAACGGATGCATCACATAAGATATTACATATAAGGTTAATCTTTTATGAATGCGATGTTTCAGGTTTCGCATTCTTCTTGGAATGATTTCCTCCATTATTCATTAGTCGTAAATGGCCATACACACACCTTATTGTCTGGGAACAGAAGATGTGTCAATATACGTCGATACAAGCTTCTAGAAACCGCATTTAATTAAACAGACCAGAAGTACAAATGTCCAATCAAGCTACATCAGGAGACTTGAAAGGATTGCTGATATTACTGTTTTGTTATCTCTTTTGTGAAACTTGTTGTTGGTTTTGAGTTCTAAAAAGTCGCGAACTTTTAGTTCACGAACCTTCGTCAAATGTGAATTCCTTGTTTATTATTTTATTAAAGATACCAGGAAATATGCGTAGTATAATCACATTGACTTTTCATTTCAATTTTTTTTTCAAATGTTAACCAGGTTTTTATTTTGGGATGATAACGTTACTCCGGATTAACTTTATGTGTGGCTTTCGAACGCACTGCTGTCTTAAACGCTTTGATACACAGCTGTTCTGGGATACATTTTGATACACTAATTCCTCCAACTTTATGGGGAACATTGAAAGTTTCCAGCTTCGAAATCTTGTGTTTTTCACTTTACATTAGCCCCTCAGTGGCTTAGCGGTGAATCTGAAGGCTTATAATGCTAAATTCCGGGTTTTGATACCTGTGGTGGACACACCACAGATAGCCCATTGGCAGATATGTGCTTAACTACAAACAAACAAACTCTGTACATTATTCAACAATTCGTTGATTTATATAGCTTCCGTTGAATGGGTTGTGACATAATTCTTCTGCCATATAACCATAATGTCATTGTATTATTGAACGGTCACTATAAACCTGTGTATTAACTGAAAAAGAATTTTGACTTATCTTTTCATCAGAGCTATCTGTAAGAAATAACCCTGTTTAGGTTTAACTGAGGTCTTAGCACTTCTTGTTTTTAAATGTTGCTTTAACTCATTATTTATTTTACTTAATTCAATTTTGTAGTTTCATTTAGTTATAGTTTATTTTATAGAAAAAGAGGGCAACACCGTCCAACACAGCTACAACAAAAAACGCCTACGTTTTATTTGCAATATCGTTTCTTTTGTTATTTGTTAATAATGATTGATTTTTGTACAACTTTCATGGCTCCATTCTTTCTTTTTTTCTGACGAATTCGGTTTCAAATCAAAGAGACAAACGTACACACATTTTGTAACTTTGCATATATCGAATCTTTAGCTAGTGGGCCATAGCCGAAACATTCGGGGCAGAAAGTACCAGAGAATAGTAAAGAGGATGGAAATTTCATTCTATAAAAGAATATATCTTTATTTCATAGATCGTTGTTCTCTGTGATTAGATGAACGAGGGGACTTACTTGGCCGTCATTTCTACACAAGCGAGAGTCTTCAGTCAATAGGATGCTCTCTCCAACATGCCAATGTAGCTCGCTGCTGTTTGACGCCCCTGTATAACCTGAAGTTCCATTGTTCCATGGAAGGAGAAAGCATCGCAGATCATGATGAAACCTCCTCCACCGTGTCGTGTAGAAAATGGGATATCCTTATCGTACCAGTAACGTTGAAAGCCATCTGAACCATCCAGGTTAAATTTTTCTCATTAGAGAACAAAACCTTTGTCCATTTTTCTACGTCATATGTTTGGAGCTTCTGAACAAAGTTTAACCGAGCTGTTTCATCGTGTGGAAGGAGGCGTGGCCTTTGAAGACATTTACGGTTTTTAAAGCCTTTCTCTTGTAAATGCCGTCTTATTGTTCTTGCGTTACATTCTGCGACAGTAAGGGTCTCAATCTAGTTCGACGATCGGCTGGTGTCTTGCCGGACAACCCGTTGAATTCTCCTGCTCAACGCCGGCGAAATTTTCCTGGGCCGACTACTTGAAATCCTTGTTCCGTATCCCTCAGGGTTTTTTAAGAAATTTGCAACAACAGTTTTACTACGCCCAATCTCACCAGCGATGGTACGTTGAGAAAGACCTTGCTTTTGCAGCTCGACAATTCTGTCACGTTCAAACTCTGTCAACTTTTTAGCCTTTGCCATGTTTTTACCCAATGTAACACAAGAGATATCAGTGGGAGATTTTGACAACGCTAATGCTTGAACATAAATTACTAATTTTTCGTTACGTGTTTACCGATTAACGCTTCGTTTCAGTATGGTCTTAAACATTTGACCAGCTAGTATTTAGGCTAATCTGATAGTGTTGACATTTTCCCTATTAAATGCTAAAACAGTGTTTTATTTTCCTTTTTCTTATTTTCATTTTTCGAAGCTCTACTCAAATAAGTGGTTGAGTCTAACAACGCAAAATTCATATTTTCTCTTTATGTTCATTGGCCTTAAGATTTTGGTCAGCAGTGCATATATTAATTGTTGTTCCGTGTCCTTTTGTTTTTGTAAACAAACGTTATTTTAATAATAATTTCTATAGCTTATAAAATGCTAACCAACTTATTTCTAAAAGTTCAGTGTAGTGCGGTTTAAGTTCCAAACACAAACGTTTTAATAAACGTAATTGGGCCCGGAATGGTCAAGCGTGTTAAGGCGTGCGACTCATAAGCTGAGGGTCGCGGACGAAACATGCTCGCCCTTTCAGCCGTGGGAGCGTTATAAAGTAACGGTCAATCCCACTATTCGTTGGTAAAAGAGTAGCCCAAGAGTTGGCGATGGGTGGTGATGACTAGCTGCCTTCCCTCTAGTCGTACACTGCTAAATTATGGACGGCTAGCACAGATAGCCCTCGAGTAGCTTTGTGCGAAATTCAAAAACAAACAAATAAACGTAATTATGCTATAATAATTTTTAATAACATTGATACTGCGTAAATAACACAAATTTGGACATGTAATGAAAATGAATATGTTTTTTTGTGTAGAAACGTTTATTTAAAAAAAAACAAAAAACTAGACTTTTAGACAGCGCTTTTCAGCTTAAGTTATTTTGGTATACATTACTAGGTGAATATTTGATTGATTTGTCTGGCTGTTTGCTGTCAAGTACAGAGCCACACAATTAGCTATTTGTCTTCTGCCCGCCGCTGACCAATTGGGGAGTGATAAATCTGATTGAAAAAATCATTCATTGCTAATAAATAATGCAAATATATGTAAACTCATAAACACAGAGATATAATTATGTATTACACTACACAAATATTATTAGACAATATTTGAGTTTGAAACAAACTTAGACATTTCATTATACAATATTTAAAGCAATTTAGCTTAATATTTGGGTTCATTATCGTAGGCATAGAAGAGGAGCCTCTTATTTTAGAAAATAATAACAAAATACTGTATAGAGCATTTTTTATATCAAAGAAGTTGAAACACGTTACTAGAGGACGCTTTTTTGGTTTGCTCAGTTTTGATGCGTCAGTGTACTGTGTTATTGAGTGAGTGTATTGTCTCTATCGTTTATAGTTTTCTAAATTTAATATTCAGCTACTAAATACTTATTTGATAATAACTATTGTTTGGTTTATGCCTTGTTCTTCGTTTTTACTCATATTTCTCTATCTTGTTTTGGCACTTTGCTAGTAACTAATTTTCAAATAGTATGAAAACAGAATAGGGTTAAAATTAATTATAGTTTTGTTTAATTGCAAACTGAGTATAAAATTATAACTTGAATACATTTGCAATTTTATTATAAGGGGAAAGACAATATCATGGGTTTAGTATTATCTGTAGTACTAATTTTACATGTTTTATTTTTAAATTTCGACAAATTTAGGCCTCTTGCGAGTAATACAACTTTTTGAATTTTAAAATTAAATGTTTCGTGAAAGTAAGAGTGTTTTGTGCACACTTTAAAATTTGTATAAAACTAGGGTGAATCTGTTACAGTATTACTGTTAATGTTTTTAACTTTTATCGACCTAAATGTTAATCACGATGTAGACTTGCGCTTTGCCAGTTTTACTTGCTGTGCAATGATACTTAGCAAACATCGTTCTGGCAAAGCAAGTTTTGGAGGAATAGAAATATTTGCATCTAGTAGCAATAGCAGTGGATGTTTGTTCCCCTTCTACCCTTGCTAAAAATTGGGATTTAATACCATTGGTGTGCATTGCACAGATAGTCTTTGTGTAGGTTATGATCTTAACTACAAACAACCAAAAGCCATAATACATTTGCAAAATATTTTTTTTGAAGTCTTGAGCTGATGACTGTGAGGCTTAGCAACAACAGGATAAATGCAGTCAATTATTTTAAATAGGTTTTAAGAGTGTATGACCACAGATATTTCTTTAAGGAGGATTGTGATATGTGGGCCATTCTTTTGAAGTTATGTTTGACAAATTTCACTTTCTATCTATAATAAAAAAATGGAATTATGCTTCAGAAATTTTTTCCTTAAATTTGAAAGGAATATTTGAATATGTTTTGTAATTAACATGCTGTGAACATTCTCATCCTTGAGACATAATGCAATGCACAGTAACAGATAAACTTAATTTCTCAGTTACATAATGTAATATTTTAATGTTTCCAACAATACAATGTTTTGAGTAATATAAAATAGTTTGAATTCCTCTTTTTTGTTCCTTAAACATGCTACTAAGAACCCTTAAGGTAGCCCTTGTTATTGGTCTTGGAAGGTTATGTATAATAATAAGTAAGAATGTAAACTTTTCCTTTTCAGGAATTCATTGATTTCTTTCTCTAGTTAATTAGTAAGGTTTACTGTTGACATTAGACTTATAGCTATTTCTAGCTATTTTGAGGATGTGGATCAGTTGAGTTTATCAGATACTAGATTTAGGTTATCATAAGTTGGGTCAAAAGTAACCTTTTCCAAACTCAGGATATCTGGTATTTGTTCTTTTCTTCTCAAAATAGTAATACTTTAATTGTATAAACTTAGGAAGAGTCTCTAAGTAGCTTCACATTTCATCATAAAAATTCCTTTGAATCTCTATAATTTTCTGTTTCTAAAACTGATAGAGAGTACTTTGAAAAAGTATAAAAATAACTACATTTGTTTCAGAATTTGTTTCATAAGTGCTCAGAAAGTTCCTTTTTATATATCTAGTGAATTTCAACTTGTTATTTTCCATAGCAAATTTCATTTTAGAGTATCTTACGGATTGCAGTAGTCTCTACTCTCAGCTATAAATTTTAAAAAACTGGTCAAAGATGGCAAATACAACATTAGTAAAATGTCAGATATTGAAATTAACAGTTTATATACATAATATAAAATAGAAGCAATCACAAAGATATAGGAATGTATAAATTTTTAAAAAAGTCATATAATGCTAAAGCACATGATTTGGTTAAGCCACAAAGTAATGGATGTTGGGTGGTTGACTGTAGTATATCCATATTAAGTTGACAGGTTAATATTAGACTTTAGATTTAAATGCAGAGTTTACTGAGATATATTGTTTATACAAATTATCATTAGTGTAATGAGAGAAGTGTTAGTTGTATAACAAGCTAGTATAACCCAGGTTATCTGTTTCCATTTGGTTTGTAGTTAAGAAGGCTTATTGCTGTGCTAATGGAGGGGAGCAGTACTTCTGTTTTGGCTTGTAGAGGTGGAATATAACTATGTTTAAACTTTGTTATAACATTGGCATCATATTATTGAAATAAAGAATGTTAATATGTGGATAAGTGATAATGATAATTATACCTGGGTGGTTTATTTGATATTGTTGATTACCTGTGAGTGGTGATTAATTATTTAGTTTCATGGAAATTAATCAGTTGATTGAAATTGATAAGTCAATCAAAATTAATATTTATTATTATAAATTGAAATCATGATTAAATTTTGTTAAAATAAACTAATTAGTATTTCCAAATATTAAAACAGTTAATTGATATTATGAACTGTTATAAAAAATCAGCTAAACATAATTAGGGTTTCTCATTATTACTATTATCATTTATTCCATCTATTTAAGTAGTCAAAATATTTGTTTGTTTATTGTTAAGCAGAAAGATGCATAGTGGGCTATCTCTAATTCTCTAATATATTTTATTTATTTTCCTTTAACTTCAGGTTTGTTTAGTGTTTTGTTTTAGGTTAATTTGGGTTTGATTCTAATTAACTTCAACTGCTTACCTTGTGTTTGTTATGATAAAACTATCTTTTATTGTCACTGATTTTGAACAACTGCTAGAGGGAAGGTAAATATCTAGCAGCAAACTTTGTTTTTTGCTTGGTTTAAAAATATACTAATGTTAATAAAATGTAATTAATTACTGAAGCTGTTGATTAACTGATTATCGAATACCAGCAATCTTCAAACGCTTTTGATAATATCATTATGGAGAATTGTGCATTTATTTTAACTGTGTTGTTTATTCATTTATAATAGTTTAGTTAGTGTAATACAGAATATCTTAAACCTTTTTCCTTAATTTACTGCTTCTATCATGTTTATCAGTGGATGTTTTTACTTGTTTTATGAAGTGTCACATCACATTCCAAGGAAGCTGACTGAAACATATCTGAGCTCTTGGAGAGTAGCTAATCAAGAATCTGTTGTTCTTTTCTGACTAAAATACATCTGATTGGGTTTTGTACATTCAAGTGTAAATGTTTCTAGACATTTTTCACAATTATGTAAATTTTTTGCATGTGTAAAAGTATTTTTCCTTTGTGCACTTACATGATCATATAATTTTACTGTGAAGCATACATTTATATTGTAAATATTTAAAATTTGACAAGGCAATCAAATTGAAAAATCTTGATACTGTTGCCGCTGGCGGTTTATTATGTAAAGTTTTCTGTTATAACTGCTTTACAAGAAAATAGTTTATTTATAACTTTGGGTAGCTTTTATGCAGATAAAACCTATAAACCTATTTAGTGTCTCAGAGCTAGAGTTTTACCTTTCTTGAAATGTTTGTTATAGAAATAGTATTAATAAGCTTTGACTTTTTAGAACCTTGTAAACAATTATTAGTTCTATTAAATTTTTTTTGTAGGTTTCTGACATTACGACAGAAGAATACGTGATATTATGTCCTGGTGGTAACAATGGCTGATATTGTTGACCGAGAACTTGATAACCTTCAAAATTATTTTAAGGAATTAAGAGTACATCGTTCAAGGTATAACTTGTATTTATTATATTTGTTATCAAATATGGAGCAAAATTCATTGTTAAATGATGGATGCTTCTAACAAATTGCCAGTTTTTGTGGTGTGCATTTACTACCTGTAACAAGCAAAAAGTTGACTGTTACACTGCTTTTTTTCATTTGAATTCCTATATACAATACAACTACAGGGTGTTACAAAATTGTCATCATGATTTTCTAAGTCGATCTATACCAGTTGATTGATATATTGCTTTTCTGACACAATGTTACTTTTCTACATTTTAGGTAGTGTTCTACATCCTTTGTGATGCAAATGTTGTGTCTTTTGTGCTTTTCTGTCTTCAGGTTACTTAGGTTTGTTACAAACACCAAATGTTTGATGATGTGAGATAGGAAAGTGTCCAAGCCATCCCATTGTTTTTATCTGTCTGTCAAGAAAAGCAGAATACAAGCTGTACCTGATATCCAGTGATTAATGAGGCAGTTCACTATTTGTTGAAACCACACGTCCTTTGATATGTTTACAAGTTCATAATTACTTCGTCAGTGTGTTGCTGCAGGAGAGTAGGTGACATTTTCCAGTCAGTGAAAAATGGACCAATGACATCAAGCCATCACTATCTGCTCCCTAGTCTTTGGACCCTTTAACCCATTATTTGTTTTTTTTGAACCAGTATTGGCAGTTGTGGCAGTTTTTTTACTATTAATGTAAAATGTTGCCTTGTTTGTTCTAAACTCCTTGATGAAGTTTGTCCAGTTCCTGTGCCCTGAACCATTCACAGAACCCATCTTCTATCAACTTCTAGGATATGTGCAGTTTTAAGGATGGAAGTTATTTGTTTATAATCCAAAGTATGCTTATTTAATTTATTTCTGCCATGCAAGTTGATTTCATTGTTCTTTCTAAGAGGCCCATTACTGAAAGGTCCTTATTTTTTGCAGTAGAAGGTCTTAATATTGCATGTATGATTGAAAAAAGAACCAGCTTCACAAACAGTTGTAAGTAAACAAAGGTTTTTTTTCTATCTCAGGATAAATAAAGTTGAATCCTTTATTAGGTCCAGAGGTCCAGGACCCCTACATAACAGGATTTGTTTCATGTGTTTGTGCATATTAACAGTATCCCAACCACTTATTGCCACAGTGAAATATAAATCTGATTTGTAGATACCATGGTGATGGGTAATTTTGAATCACTGTTTATTACAAAATGTGTTATACAAATCTCAGACAAACAAGAGAAAATATAAAGCATAAGAGACTAAATGCACTTGAGATGTACAGTGTCTAATAAACTCATTTAGTGATTCTCTTTTTGCACATGTAACTTTGGTTGTTAACCTTGCATAATGAACACCATACATTAGCATGACATCTGGTGTGTTATAACAAAGTCTACTGAACATATTGCACTGAAAACTTTCATAATTTGAGTTTTTGTTCTTTGTTTTGTGTAAATAGGTGGTTTCACATAACTGTTACTACTTTTTAATTATTGTTAAATAGTAGAAAGTAACTTTAACATACAAATGTGTACCATGAGTCTGAATTATCACATCTTCTGACGTAGATATATATATTTAATATGCTAGGTGGATAATTATGTATATGAGTTGGACTCATTAATTATCAAAATAATCACCTTATTATTCATTAACAGCTTACCAAAATATATATTTAAATGTAGTAGTATGAATTAGTGTTATTTTCAAAACATTCTTGTCTAATAGTTTTTAATTCTCATATTAGACATTATATTAAATATAAATCTTCATTCAAATAATCATTATAAGTGTATAATTCATTAAGAAAAGCACATACAAACTGACAGTGTGAAAGCCAGTTGAATGTTCGGTAAAATAATACATCACTAAGCAAAACACACTTTAATTAAAAACTAGTTTAGATGTTCACTTCAGTATCAGTGTTAGAAATGATCTGGTCTCTGTTGCTTCAGTTAATTTTTCAAACAGTTTGTGATTTAATTAAAAAAATCATCAAGTTTTTAAAACTTGTTACTGTACATAAATATTAAATCCGTAACTTATTTAGTATGCATTTTACTGGTTTGAAGTTGCAACATCAATTATGTTACCAGAAAATTAACAAAAATTACTTATGCTCTTCATTAATTGTAGAGCTGGAACTACATCATATTAGTTTAAAAGTGACAGGAACATGTTTATTATTCATTATCGGATGTAAAAAATATCAAAGCAATGACAAGGAAAAGCATTATTGATAATGACTGTATTTAATGAACAGAAACATCACTATTTTATAATTGTGAGATGTCATAGAAGAGTTAAGAGCACCTTTACTGCCCCCACCCCTGTAATAATTTATTTCTAAGACAAGGCAATGTGGAAATAGCCACAGTATGTTAAGTCTTTCATGTTCATTTGTTTGTGTTTGTAACATAAAAAATAATGGTCTAATAGATTAATATGTTGAAAATAAAAGCTTTAAGTATTTTGTGTGATAGATTAATATCTTGAAACATAAGGCTTTGTTTATGTATTTTGTGCTAAAGGTTTAATATCTTGAAACATGAAACTTTATTTACTTATGTGTGGTTTCATTAATGTTTCTCAAGCATGGTCAGGTGTCTGTCAACTGTTTTCTTCACAATTATGGCTTAAGGATTTTAAGAAAGTAATTGATTTCGTGCTTTTACAAAACTTTTCCAGAACTGTTGTAGAAAGTATATTCTCTCACAATACCAAAACCTTTTAATATATATTTCTTGAATCCTTCATAAGCCTAATTTATAGAAAATAGCTTTTAGTTTTTGCATTTGCATGCTTAGAATATGAAGGAATTAAGGCCTTTATGATATTTCTTGTTTTAATGCTAACATACCAAGTAGTATGTCATCATTATTGTATCGTAGTTCAGAAGTGGTCATGAGCCTTTTAAACATTTACTTGTAGTAGAGGAACTTCATTATGAAAGAAACTTGTCAAATCACAAGGACAGGAATATTCTGCTCCAGCTGAATTACATAAATATAGACAATCCATTTCTTGTAAGGCATTTAAATGAACTAATAGAAACTTGTGTCTTAAAATGAGAGTGGCATTTCAAGTCTTTTAACTTGAATTGATTAGTTGTTTAGTATTTGAGGACTCGGTGAATATTCTTCAGTATCAGATAAAATGTGGGTATGGTCCATATATATTTTGAGATAAAAAGCTAATTCTTATTTGTTTTGAGCTAAATAATTGTGTGAAATTATATTTGACCTCCATATTCCTGTTAATGTGACAAAATTTAATAATTCTGTACACGATTGTTTATAAAACGGATTTTTGACTCAAGCATAAGTTTGATTAGTTAGTGTTAAAGCCTGTAATTTGTTTTTTTAATGGCAGATAACCTAAAGATCTTTGAAACATAATATACTTTAAGAACTTTGTGCTAGTTTGATAGTTCTGATTAAGAATATGCAATAAGGTTATTGTTGAAAAGTAAGGTTTAATCCAGCTACAAATTTTTTTTCCACACAATAGCAGGAACAAGTTAGAAAATATAGTTTGGTCATAAGAATAAAACTACTGGTAAGTTTAAGAACCTATGAATGAGAACAAAGAAGAATAAGCTGCTTTAACCACACAACATCTGCCATATCTAGCATTATTACTATTGTAACAGCGATTATATGTTTAATCATATTTGTTATTAGTTATATTATTTTTTATTTCAATTAACTTTACTGTCATTCACAAGTATTGACAAACCAGCTAGTCAGTCTTGTAACCTGAATTAAGCAAACATAATATTAATGTGACACAAGGACTTAGTAATTCTAGGAACCCATGAGTTAAAGCAAAGGAGAATAATGTAATAGATCAGCCACACTGCATCTTCTGTATCCAGTGCATGAGGCATTTTGCCCAGTACCAGTTTATCAGACTTGCTTGAATGTTTAAAGCTAAATATTGTGAATGGATTATTTGTCAGTTAAGAATGATTGAGTGTATAGAGAAATCCAAAGTAAGACTTCCAATAGAAAATACTTAAAAGTTATAAATATTGGTAGATAGTTAGAGATTCGATTAACAGTGGTTGATTGTAAGTAGAGGTGGATTTGAGCACTGATCAAGTCTGTAGAGATCTCATATTACTAATCTTTTCTATTCAGAATGTGACTTCCCATCCACATGATTAATGTTTCATAATAATTTTATTAAAAAATGCTCTTATTATAACAATACAGTTTTATTGAAGAAATATCTGTTTTGATGCATTGTCTACGGTCAGAGACACAGTGACTAAAACATAAGGTGAAAGTTTAATATTTTTAAACTGTTTCACAACAGAATTTTCAAAAATTGAAAATCTAAAATAGTATACAAATAATAAAATAGTAAACCAAATTAACTAATTCTTTAAAAACACTTCATATTATGTTGAAAGAATGTGGTTAAGTTCATGGAAACCTGTTTAATGCAAGAGTGTAATTTGCTGAAATATAAAGTGTGATCATATTTAAATAAACTGCATGTTTCAGCTAGACCCCTCAAGCAGCACAAAGACTCCTTAATTAATAATTTTGAAAATATCAACTATATTTCATGCAATTAGGCTTAGCTTTTTAAGGGTGAGAGTGCAACAAATGGGTAACATTAACAACTACCATGAAATGTTAACAGAATGTTAAAATACATGCATTGCTTTGCAATACCTAGTAAGTAATAGAGCTCATAAATGTTGCTGAGATTAAACTCTTATCAATAAAATTAATGAGAAGTGTGGACCATATTTCTATTGTGTGTAGCTATCCTGATTTTTACAATATAAATAATTTGATTGCATCAAGTAATTTAAAAATATAAGTGGTATTTTCATAAAACTTTCCGTTCAGCAGCCTGCCCTGAAATGGTGATAAGCCTGGTGAGAAATCTCTCACTAGGCCAGTATGCCTCTGATTATAAGGAGAAATCCAAAATAAAGCTACCAGTAGGAAATAAAAGATAAATAGTGGCTACCTGCATTCCTGGTTAACAGTAGTTTGATGGCAAGGATAAATTTTTTTCTACTTACACTTCATTTTATATTGTTTGCTAGCATATAAGTTACTTCAAAATATATTTAGGCTATAAGTCCTTGTAATAGAAATGTATGTTGACGAAATTTGTCTTTCAAATCACCCTTGGTATGGGGTTTCTGTATGTGGTGAGGGGTCCTCCCAGGGAAAATTCTGTTCTTTCAGTTTACCTCTTCTCGGATCTAAACATCCATCCATTTGTTTCCTGTGTGTGGCGACCTGTGAAGGGAAGGAGAAGATCCTGGCAGTTGAGGGGTCCAATCCTAATACACCACTTTGGCCTTGAATTCCTGTAGACGAGTAGCTTTGGGTCAATTGGCTGGCCCACTTGGGCTAGGATCAACCAAGTACCAGTGTTGGATATTCTCAACAGGTGTTGTGGACATTGTATCTGATGCTGGTGTTTGGGTATAGTGCTGGCAAAACTCTAGGGTTGCTGCAGTGTCCTTGCTTGGCATTATAATGTATTCCCTTGTAGGGCTCCATGGTAGGTGGGGTCAGTGGGCACCAAAATTTCCTTTTTTTTTTATTATGGATTCCCCAAATAAAAACTTAAATAAAATAATGCTGTCAATACAGTCAATAGATAAATGTCCACTACCAGAAGATTCTGAGCAACAATCTTCTACATCTGTAACACCTGTTGTACCTCATTTTCTTATCCTACATTCTCTTTCAGACAAACCTTTAGGTCAAATGTCTCCCTTTTTCGTTCAGAAGGGACTTGCTGTCTCTTCAAAGTCAGTAAAGAAGTCTCTCTCTGATGACATGTTGGTGGAAACATCCACATTTCAACACAGTGAACTCCTCATGCATTCAAAGGCAATTGAGGATATACCTATTGAGGTTACACCTCATGCTACTTTGAATTCATCAAGAGGAGTTATTGTTGAGAGGGATTTGAAGAACATCCCTAAGTCACAGATTCTTGCTGGTTTTTTCACCCAAAGAATTTCTGCAGTGAGGTGTATCTCCACTAGCGAAGATGGAATTAGATGCCAACCAATGTCCTCATTCTGACATTTATATCAGAATGTCCACCTGCCACCATCAGGGCTGGTTATCTAAATTGCTGGGTACGGCCATACATTCCAAATCCTCTTGGGTGTTTCCAGCATCAGAGGTTTGGTCACTCAAAGATGTCATGTCGTGGGTCCTTTACACGTGCTCGTTGTGGTGGCAAGGACCATGACGCTTATGAGTGTGAAACGGACCCTCATTGTATTAATTGCAATGGCTCTCACCCATCCTACTTTCATTCTTGCCCTAAGTAGTAGGAAGCAAAAGAGGTGCAGCATTTGAAAACTATTAACATTACTTATCCTGAGGCTTGAAATCTGCAATCCACCACTTCATCTTGTACATATACTGCTGCACTTCATTCCACTATTATAGTAGGAGTGCAGATGATCTCTCTGGGCCTCCAAAAGAATCATTCTCAAAACAAATAAAAAGTCTTTTGACCTCCATGGTTATAAAAGTTGATTAATCAACTTCAACACCCATCTCTGTCTCTTACATACATTCCAACAAATCCCAGGTTCCACTTCCTTTAGTTCTGGGTACAGGCATTTCCTCAGATACACCTTCTTCTCTCACCCCGAGATACAAAATGATCATTTGTTCACATCCTCATTCACTGGAATCCTCTTCCAATATCTCGGTGTGGATTCCTGTACATGGTGAGGGTACTTCCCAGGGAAAGTTCTGTTCTTTCAGTTTACCTCCTCTGGGATCTAAACATCTACCCACGTGTTTGCCGTGCATGGCAACCCATGAAGAGGAGGAGAGGATCCTGGTGGTTGAGGGGTCCAACCCTAATACACCACTTTGGCCTTGCATTCCTGTAGATGGGCGACCTTGGGGTGGCCCCCTTTGGGTCAATCGGCTGGTGCACTTGAGGTAGGATCAACCACCAGTGTTGGATGTTCTCAACAGGTGTTGTGGACATTATATCTAATGCTGATATTTGGGTATGATGCTCATGAAACCCTGGCATTGCTGCAGTGTCCTTGTTTGACATTGTTGTGTGTTCCCTTGTAGAGCTCCATGGTGAGTGGGGTCAGTGGGCACCAAAATTTCCCTTTCTTTATAATGGATACTCTAATAAAAAATTTTAAAATAGTGAAAAAACAGTCTATAGGTAAA
Source organism: Tachypleus tridentatus (assembly GCF_004210375.1). NCBI lineage: Eukaryota > Metazoa > Arthropoda > Merostomata > Xiphosura > Limulidae > Tachypleus > Tachypleus tridentatus. Next base: position 191,956,345 of record NC_134837.1, on the reverse strand, counting down.
TGACCACGTCTTGAAGATTCTGAGCAGCAATTTTTACCATCTGTACCACCTGTTATACCTCATTTTGTTATATTGCACTCACTTTCAGACAAACCTTTAGGGCAAATTTCTCCCTTTTTCATTCAGAAGAAATGAGGGGGACTTGCTGGCTCTCCAGAGTCAGTAAAAAAGCTTCTATCTGGTGACATATTGGTGGAAACATCCACACCTCAACACAGTGAACTCCTGTTGCATTCAAAAGGCGATTGGGGATATAACTGTAGATATTACACCTCATGCTACTTTGAATTCATCACAAGGAGTTATTGTTGAGAGGGATTTGAAGAACATTTCAGAGTTGGATATTTTTGCTGGTTTCTCCACCCAAGGAATTCTTGCAGTGAGGCACACCTCCACTCACAAGTATGGAATTATGGTGCCGACCAATGTCCTTATTCTGACATTTACATCACGCCATCCACCTGCCACCATCATGGCAGGTTATCTTAATTGCAGAGTACGGCCATACATTCCAAACCATCTCTGATGTTTTCAGTGTCAATGGTTCAGTGACTCGAAGATGTCATCTTATGGCTCCTTGACGTGTGTTTGTTGCAGTGGCAAGGACCATTATGCCTATGAGTGTGAAACGGACCCTCATGGTATCATTTGCAATGGCTCTCACCCATCCTACTTTCGTTCTTGTCCTGAATGGTTGGAAGAGAAAGAGGTGCAGCGTTTGAAAACGATTCATAACATTATCTATTCTGAGGCTCGAAAATTCTTGTCCACCACCTTATCTTGGACATATGCTGCTGCACTTCATTCCACAGCTACTGTGGGAGTGCAGACAGATCTCTCTGTGGCTCCTAAAGAATCGTTCTTCAAACAAATGAAAAGTTTTTTAACCTCCATGGTTAAAAAGGTTGATGAATCAACTTTGACACCTATCTCTGTCCCTTATATACATTCCACCAAACCCCAAGATCCACATCCTTTGGTTCCAGGTACAGACAGAGCAATTACCTCTTTCCTTTTGAGCTGATTGTCTCTATCACTCTAATTATCCCTTTACACTAGTAAATCTCAAACTAGCAGTACATTGGTTGGACCTGATGGTATACACTATGAGATGCTGCACCATCTATCTCCTGCTTCTCTTGCTATCCTTCTGGTTGTTTTTAACCAGATCTGGCAGGAAAATGTTTTTCCTGATGCCTGGCACCAGGCTATTGTCCTGCCTTTCTCCAAGCCTGGGAAGGATCCCAAGATTCCTTCAAACTACTATCCAATTGCTTTAACGAGTTGTCTTCGTAAGACCTCAGAGAGGATAGTTAATGCTTGTTTTACTTGGTTCCTCAAATCAAACAACCTTTTTCCCTCCCACCCAGCGTAGGTTCTGATGACAGCACTCCACTATGGACCACCTGATTTGGCTTGAAACATCAATCAGTGAAGCCTTTCTCAAAAGACATCTTGTATCAATATTCTTTGACATTGAGAAGGATTATGACACAACATGGAGGTATGGCATTTTACGAGTCCTGCATATATATATGGGTTGCTTGACCATTTGCCCATTTTTATTAAAAATTTTTAATGGACAGGAGATTCCCGAGTTTGTGTGGGTCTGATATTTTCCTGTTCTTTTCTACAGGAACTTAGAGTCCCTCAGAACTGTGTTCTGAGTGTCACACTTTTCACTATAAAAATTAATGCCATCATGGAACAACTCCCTCTCACTGCTACTGCTGCAAACAGGCTCTATGTTGATGACTTTCACTTCTCATGCCAGTTGTCGAAGTGAGGTATATTGAGTGGCAGCTACAGAATGCCCTGAATTGTTCACTGAAATGGACCACAGTAAACAGCTTTAATTTCTCTGTCTCTAAAACCATTTGCATACACTTTTACTGCCAAAGGAGTATTCATCTTGATACTGAACTCCGTGTCGGTGAAGTTGTGCTGCCTGTGGTCTCTGAGACTAAGTTCTTGGGGCTTATCTTTGACCGTAAGCTAACCTTTATACCACACATGAAGCAGCTACAGGTCAAATGTACAAGAGCACTGAACATCCTTCGTGTCCTTTCTACCACCACTTGGGGAGTGGGTCGATGCTCTGTGCTAAAGATATATCGTGCTGTTATTCGATTGAAACTCGTCTATGGCTCTGACAGACCATTGGCTTTAAAGATGCTAGACCCTATTCATCATCAAGTACTTCAGCTCTGCACTGGGGCTTTCTGCACTTCCCCAGTTTAGAGCTTATACATAGAGTCTCATGAACCTTCTTTGCACCTCCACTGTTTGCAACTGTCTTTAATATATGCTTCGAAACTTTATTCCTTACCAAAGCATCCCACCTGAGGTTGTGTTTTCCTTCCTCGATAGGCCATGCTTTTTCAGACCAGACGGTCTGCCATTGCTCCTTTTGGCCTTCGAATTCAAGCGCAGTTACATGAATTGTGTCTGTCCTTGGATAATATTGCTGTATCCACTGGTCAGCCCATCCCACCATGGTTTCTTACAGTCCTCATATGTGACCTATCTTTAAGTCATCTGAGAAAATTAGACAATCCTGATTGGAAATACTGTCTGCTATTTGCTGAACATCTTTCAAAACATCCTTCCATTCCTATTTATACAGATGGTTCGAAATCAGGTGACTGTGTGGGCTTTGCCATGGTTTGTTGTGGTGTGGTGGTTGTGCGTAGAATCTCCTCTACATTTTCTGCATTCACTGCTGAAATGTACGCCATTTCTCTTGCCCTGGATCACATAGAAGGTAAGCAGTACTCAACTACACAATTTATACTAACTCTTTTAGTTCTCTACTGGCCCTGGAATCACTTCACGTTGGTTCACACCCTGTTCTTGCCAGTATTCAAAACTTATTGGCCCATTTCACTTTAATATCTACTTCAATCCAGTTTTTATGAATACTGGGCCACGTTGATATTCTCGCAGGAAGGAGCTCACTGACACTGCAGCTAAGTCTATCTGCTCTGGCACTATCACTGCTGTGTCTGTTCCATACGTGGACTATGGTCCTGTATTTAAGACTTGGCTCCATGCCACGTTGCAGTTGACTTGGAGTGAGCAACGTGAAAACAAGCTTTTTCAAGTAAAACCCTATATTAGACTTTGGCTATCTTGTTCCCTTAAGGATCGGAAAGAGGAAGTTGTTTTAGCTCAACTACACGTTGGTCACAGTTCTTTAACTCATCATTTTTTTTTTATCTGGAACTGATGCACCAGTGCGTAGTTTGTGTAACACTCAGTTCACAATAAGCCACATTTTACTTTCTTGCCATCATTATGATTCAAAATGATAGCACCATTTTAAGCATGTTCTGTCCATAACATTAGACAGTGTTATTGGTGATGGTGACACTGTCCACCTTGGTAGTGTATTTAGTTTTTTTAAAGACCATTAATCTTTTTAATGCCATTTAAGTTTTTTAATATATACTTTACACCTTTTAATGTGGCTCCCTTTTAAAAATCAGTTCATCTTGTTCAATTTGAAATTAGAAACTGATCGTAACATTAAGTAACTTGAAACCAGAACTGGAAAGGCCAGCTTTAGGTGACTGATGGTGGTTTTTGTACTTACCTGTTAGTCTTCCTGGTTAGTTATGATGATTATTATTATGCTACAGAAAGTACTTTACACCTTGTATTACCTTAGTTTTTCTCTTAATGTTGTAGGCTTGATGTAAGCATTGGTTTTATGCTGTTTATCTTTTTTTTAACTTTGTTTTACCTTAATTTCCTTTTATGAAGTTTACTAAATTTAATTTTAACTTTTAACCGGATGTTTGATGCTGATAGCCTAGCTGCTTTGTGCCATAAAGCACCAATAAACCAACCAACCAATCTTTCAAATCCATGTTGCAGGAGCTTCCAAAGTACTTGATGTACCCACTGTTTCTATCCCTAAGGACTGTTGATGTATGTGGTCTTTCATACTGAATCCAATGGGACCTTTCTTCAATAAAATGTATAGTAAACTAATCAAATATGAAATTTTCGATATTTCATATTTCCTAATTTTTGCTGGTTCCTGGGAATATAAAATGTCTGATTGTGGGTAGGTTTAGTGTAATTTTCTTTCATTGTGATACTAACTTTTATTGAGCATTTTATGGTTTGTGTGGTGTGAGTTTAAGCAGTCAAAAACAATTACATGTGAAAATGTTAAAATTGTTCACATTTTTGAATTAACATGCTGTATCTGTGGTTTTTACCACACATGTAATTATTAATAAGTTTAAAAATTACATTTTAGTGTAATACAGTTTTATTTCCATCAAATAATTAATTATTATCTAATGGCAGAACCATGGAAGATGCTGGTACCTTGTCATCTAGAAGTCGTGTTTCACACTGTCACCCAAATGAAAATCCTGCATCAGGTGTGGAGGGAACAATGTGGAGGTCTGTAGAAAGAGAACGAAATAATACCTGTACTTTACAACAGGGTAATTATCATGGTGTGTTTGTTAAGGAAAGTGATGCTTTTCAACAGGATTTGATACATTATGCAAATTTTCAACCTCCATCTGTGTTAGAAGGATCTTCATCATGGTTTGAAGATGGTGGACACACATTTTCAGGAAAACCCAACAGCTCACATATTGTCCAGAGAAATGAGGCTCATTTTGAGGAGGAAGTAACAAAATGTAGCAAGTCAAGGGAAAACCAAACCAGTGCAAGTGAAAGGACTTGTGCCCAAGAAGCTCGAAATAGTGATGACGTGAATGTGGATGAGCTGGCAGCGTATCTGGATAATCTGGTATACATCCCAAAAGAGATGTCCAGGATGGCAGAAATGATGTATGCCTAGAACTATATGTTAACATTGTTATATAGGTATATGTAAGTGCTAAATATTGTACATGAGCACAGGATAAGATTTAAAGATAAGATCCCTTATGGTGGAATATCCCCACTTAAATTTTAAGTTGATTTGGTTTTGTTAGCATGACTCAGATTATTTGTTTAAAACTTTATAGTGAACTTTGTTGTGGATTTATTTTTTCTTTTCATGTAATTTTGATATAGAATAATACTGTAGTTACAGCATGTGTTATGTATGAAAGTATTCAGACTAGATTTCAATGGTTGACATTTTGCAGTTATTTCTTGAAAACTTGGAATGTTCAAATACCTGCCATCATTGTCACTAGAATGTGTTATGAAGCATAAACTGCACTGGGCAAAAACTTAGTTTGCTTTTTTCTTTATAATTTTACAACTTAGGTTCTTTTTTTAATGTGTAAAAAGTTGACTACAGTTTAAATTTCCCCTATTATCATTTCATAAATATAAAGATGAAGATTTGCAGTATCATCAGTCAATAAACTGCTCAGATCTGTTACTCTTAGTTATATAGTGAATTTTGTGACTAAGAAATCTGTTTTGCATTAAGAATGTTTAAAAAATTTTACTATATTGAAATTATTAGCAAGAACTAATGTTTGATAACTTGGTGCTTTATCAAAGCATTATTTAGTAAATCAGAATCAGATCAGTTTCTTTTGATACAACATTTATTGTTAAGATTATTGAAATAAAATCTTTATCTTAAAATCATCGAACTTTCACATTATAAAAAGTAAAAACCTAGAATATTCATAAGTCAATAAATGTGTCAAAACTCCCTCAGTTTTAAAATGTTTTATCAATTCATCTTTTAAGGCTTTACCAATACTGTCATCCTAATATCCCATGTTTAATTTCTCTTGATAATAAAGTTAGAAAAAAGTTACTTTTACACTCCAGATAAATGAGAGAAATTTATTTCGGGGAAAGTACATGAAACAAGGTAGATTATGTTAAGTTCTCAAACAATTATTTTGATTATACTTTTTTTAAACTTTGTTATCCAAACTTGTAAATTCTCCCAGTGTACTAAAAACTTGAAGACAACAAAAAATGTTTAATCCATATCTAGCCATACACTGATTACCATAAATTGGACTATTTCTGCACTGTAATTTCCTTTGTCTAACTTTGTTGTAAGGCTTTCACATTCGTAACGTCTTTGTGTTACTTACCATAAGCTACATAGTGCACAACTGATTCCCAGTGTCCATTTCAACAGCCAAATCACAAAGAATTCCATAGATGGTGCATCTCTGTATGGAATAGAATGAATAACCATTTCATTTTCCAGCTGCTTGAGTTGTGTACCTGTGACTTGTATTGCTTGATTATACTGCTTATTGTTGCCTGGGGTACATGGTCAGATTTTGTCACTGACCTTTGTGTTTGTAGATTCTCCCCTGTTGCAAAGTGTCTCACTTTAGTTACCATAACTCAGGTATGACTTCTTGCAGGTATATTTCTGGGTAGTCCTTTGTTTTCTAATGCAATTAAATGTGAAGAATATTCTTATCTTGGAAATTCTAAATTCCCATTATGAGAATGTCTTTACAACCCAGGTGTGTGAATATTGTACAATATAATGTTTTGTTGCTGTTTTCACCTACATAATCCTCTGTGTAATATCCATGTATATTTTCCAAGATTAATTATTACAATGCTCTTGGAAAGTGTCAAATAGTGGCCTGATTATTTACAAAAGATAATAGTAGGAGGATTGTTATGTTATATCCAAAGTTTCAAATCAACTGTTAATATCTTGGTAATGGCATACTTGGTTAAGTTTTGTTTGTGGCACAATATAAAGTGTTAACCATTTTTGTATTACAAAGGTCAGCTGTAAACACTAACGTAAGAAGTACAATGTTAGTTTGTATTCAAAACATCCATTTCTTAAATATTTCCTCGAACTCTAATGTGAATGAAGTTGAATAATTAAGCACAAAAAGTGCCTTGTAGGTTCAGTATTTTAAACACACTTCAGAAAGGATCCTGATTTATTAATGTATAAAACTAAAACTGTGTAAAATTTACCATTAGTGTACTGAATCTGCTATTTCCAGTTATCAAAAGATTTGAAACCTGGTCCTGTGGTATAGCCCCCCACACCTAGAAGTTTGGTGCAATACCCTGGAAGGATATTTGACAAACCCAAGTCCATCTACTGTTGTGGATTTGTGTAAATCTGAACTATTCAAGATTAGTGTCTCTCTTTACTATAGATAATGGTAATTTCTTGTTTACACAAATCACCCTCTATCATCCAATCTTGTGAAAATACATTAATTAGCAGGATCTTGTAACTTAGGAATTCTGTGGATTGGATTTTATAGAGCTGTACCTATATCGTGTTTTTAGAGTTGTTTGCATATAATGTGATATGGAGATGGTAAAATTTTCTCTAAGGCTGTGTATGTTTTCCTATAGACATCTTAGAGAATACAAATTGACCATTGCTTTACATTGTTACTTGATTATTGTGGTATAAAACTTGGACACACTTGACAAAATGTATATAATTTTATTACTTCTGCATGCCAAAAACTTGAAAAGCATAAAACAAGCAAGAATTACAGGAAACATGTACACAACATACTATGACAAACAAAACCCTCAACTTTTAAACTTTCAATAAAATGTCAAAACTAATATACAAAGGGTTTTACATTACAGATAAATTGATATAGCACAAAAGAGTTAATGCAACCTGATATTGTCAGAGATTATGGAATGTGTTTCACAGAATGTAATATGATATGGTAATATGATATACACATCATACAGAAAACATTAAAACTTATTGGTAGTTGATACTGCATGTAATAGTCTTTCCCTCTAAGAGTAAACTGAAACAACTTTTTTTAAACCTTTTGTAAGTTAAATGACACCAAAATTAAGTTACTTGTTATGGTTTATTTACAAAAATACACACACCAGTTCAGACTTTAAAACAAATATGATTGGCTGATGCTCCATGAGAAGTTTAGGAGTTCAAGGAACTTCGGAAAACAAGAGGGTTTTCAACACATCTGTATCACAATTTGATTTTTATGCAAATCTAAGAAAGCCAATCTGGAGAGAGGCTATTATAACTTTCCTCAGGGTAGCAAGGAAGAAAAACAGTTATGAAATTGCATAAAATTAACAGATCCAGATTTACAAGTGCATCTGCATATTCCAATGTAACAATAGTTCCTTTGTTTTTATTCACTTATCTTTGCACTGAAATATTTATATAAAATGAACTCCACTAAATAATGTACAACTAGTCATTTTCTGTCAGGTTTTGGTTTCATAACTGATTTTTTGTATATATAAAAAAGGATATCAATTGGAGAATTAAGCTTGCATATACAAATAAAATAATAGCTATGATTGAAAGTTTTGGCTATTTTAGTCTTGGACTTTGAAGCAAGGATTTTATTGCTAACTTAACCCTTTGAACAATATAGGCTGGAACTGGCCTAATGGGGAGGCATATGTACCTAAAAGGTCAGTTTTCTGGCCTAACCATCTGCTGGATTTTCTGTTCTGAAAATAGACTGACTCTTTAGTAGTTGTTTCTGCATTTACAGTGAAAGTGAAAATAGTTCACCAGATCGTTTTGAGAGTCTTGTCATGCTGAAACATAAAAAATTAAACAATCGAGTGAGATGGAATGAAAAGGTAAAACATCAGACAGCAGTGATGTGAAAATGAGAGATTTATAGCCACACAGACTAGGGAATTGTTGTTGGAGTCTGATCTAGACAATTACTACTACCTAAGATGACTTAGAAATTGAATATAGTGATAGCGAGTTACCTGTTTGGCATCACTTGGTCAACTAATATTACTTCATTTTTAGCTGCAGGTGCTGAATTCAATCCATTAGAAAATGTTGGTCCAAAAAATATCTCAAATTCAATTTCAAGCAAGAGTATTCTCTTGGACTTTTTTCATTGTTTAGGAATGAACTCTTGTGGAACCTAATCACATAGGAAGCAAATTGTCAAGCTAACCATGTAAAAGAAGAAAACCTAACAAGTGCTATGGTAAATTGTTTGATCTGTTCCTGCACTAGAAGCTTTTTTCAGGTGTTGACTTGCCATGGAGATGCTGATGTACAATGATAGGTATGAGATATACTGGAAGAAGGATAGCTAATTACATTTACACCTGAATTCAGTAAGGTTTTCACTCAAGATTGATTTTTAGATGTCTGGTCAATGTTGCACCTTGTAAAGGAAAGAGATCCAAATGTTGACAAGTCAAAAAAAATATAGAAGAGCAGACCAGTTTTTTACATCAGTGTGGCTAACTTTCAACAATATTATGTGCCAGATTGAACTTCCACTCCATGAAGGAATGATACATACAAAAAAACGTGCTGGGCCTAATACAATATATCAAAGACAAACCAATCAAGTGGGGCCTAAAACATTCCTTTTATGCAAAAGCAAAAGTGGATACATTGTGAATGTGGAAGTGCATACAGGGAAAGTTGATTTGGGTTGGCTATGGGAGACAGCACTTGATGTGACTGGGTGCTTGGCTTGGTTGTGCAAATCATTTGAAGGATGCAGTCACTGCACATTTACTGATTGATTTTTCACTTCTGTATATGTTGCAGAGTACTTGCTGGAGAAACAAGTTACATAACTATGTCGTACAGCTTTGACCAACAGGAAGAAATTTCCTAAAGAACTTGCCAAAAAGAAAATGTACTACAGTTCTCATTCATTTTTGTACAATGGTAAGACAGTTTCTGTTGTGTGATGTGACAAGAAGCCAATTTACTTTATGGCAACAAAGTATGTCAGTGATGCTGATGTAACAGTCCTTCACTATAACTGTAACAAACACAAAGGAATGCCAGTGCCATGCCTATAATGCCAGCACTGACAAGAATGACCAGTTGGTGAAACTGCAACGATGCAGACATTAAAAGTAGCCAAGACAACGTGCGGTGAAATTCTTTGTTATGCCTACAATGCTTATGTCCTTCAAAACTGCTACAAACCATACAAGGAAACTGGAAAGTGTGTACATACCTTCTGTATATTTGTTGACAAAGTGTGTCATGAATTAGTGGGGACACACCATTGCACACAGGTCCCTATGTCACATTGAAAGTGTAGCTCGGATAAGACACAACAGAGGAATGAATCAAATGTCCCTATACACCTACCTGAGTAACCACAAGGAGAAACTTCAAACAACAGATGCATTGTCTGCACAAAGGTATACAAGCAGGCAAAGAAAGAGAATATGAAAGCCAAGGATAAGGATCTGCCAAAGCATACCAAAACAGTTTATTGGTGTATATCATGTAAGATGTTCCTGTGCTCTGCATCTGGCAAAGAGTACTGCTTTGAGGTTTATCATTCCAAAATTCATTTCTGGTGATAAATCACAGCACTGTGGCATCAATGATGGTATTCTATGAGAAATGTTATAAATAAATTCATTATTTTGTATTATGGACCCAAAATATAATAACATTTTGAGAAGTCACCTTGCAAGATTGTTTTAGTTTTCAAATTAAAAATGTTTTCTAGAATGGTTGAGAATTGTTGGGGGAGCCCAGGGTCATGGTTTAAAGATTCCATGAAAAAAAAAAAGTGAAAAACTGCCTCATTTTAATTTTTAGTCAAGGTAAATGGTAAGAAATAAAAACTTTTGAGATGGTTAAACCTTAACCTTAAGTATTCCCCACTCTTGTTTACATTAAAATATAATTACAGAATTTCTTGTAACTTTCATGCGTGAACAAGGTTTTTAAGCTTTTTGTTATCTTCCTTTTGCTGTAGATATATTTTGGAGGTATTTGATTAAGAAGTACCTACTGAACCAGTATATAAGTTAATGCTTTTGATTATTTTCTGTCTTGTTATGTTGGCAGCTGAATAAATACACTTTTAGGACTTCTAAATGCTTATTTTAAGAAAGAATTTTAACAATTCCTTAATATGAGTAGTTAAACAAAACGAAGAATAGTGCATCTAGTAACAAACACTTTGGTTTATATATGTTTTAATTTAGTCAATGAGAATGTAATTCAACATTTTAAAGTTTACTATGCACAATTTCCAGGAATTACATTTACTCAACCTGATTGCAGTAATTATTTAATAAAGAAATATATCTATATATATAAATTCCCAAGTCAGAATATATTATGTTATGAGTAACAGATCCATTGCTGCTGATTGTTTTTAGTAAATATCTTATTTCCATCATTTTCTCATACTGACCTTTTGGTATGGGAAAGACAGGTACAAGAAATGCACTTTTAACAGTGCATTTATATTAGGTAATGCACTATTACAACATTGAAGCTGAAATTGATTACATATATATTTTTCAACTATTTCACATAATGAAATCAACTTTACTAAAAAAAAGTTTACAAAACTAACAAGTTTAGCTGTTGTTTAATAATTACTACCATTTCAATATTTGAGAATGTTGTCAAATGTTCACATAAAAATCATCATAACGAAGCTCAAATAATTTATACATTTTCCACTTTATGATAAAATTTATACAAGTATTTCTAAAAATATTTTTTAATGTGGTAAGCTAGATATGTCTTATGTAACACTATGTAGATAAAAATATCCTACATGTATGTTAAACTTTTGAAAGATAATATTTTAATAGTTCAGAGGTTTTCAAAAATCATCTTTTAGAAGTGTTTCTAACAGTCCAACATTGCATTAAATAAAATAAGACAGTTATTCCAAAATGCTTTATTGTTTATCATAAATTGAAGAAATATTCTTTACATGAAGCTCTACTGTAAAAGGCTTGGAACAACGTTTATAATAGTTTTAGCATAAACTACTTAATGCCAACCTCCCAAAACACTTTTTTTTTCCTATTATGCAAGTTTTGTTACAAAACTTGTATTGCATATTAACATAATTACTCATGATTAATATTATGATTCAATATTAACCAGAACTCTGATTTGAAAAACCTGAACTTACTGATAGGCCTGAATTGTTTTAAAATACCATCATGGCACCCAGTAGTTCCAAACCAGTTTAAATATTTTTACAAAAAAATTAAACATTTCATGTAAAAGATGTAACTGAGGTACAATACTTATTTTCCTTCATTTTCAGAAAGATAAAAATAAACTTGCAGAACCCTAAAGAAGTATAATAATAAATGGGCATTCCATTACCTGGCAACAACTTATTAAAAGATTTCCACAACTTAAAAACATAAGCTGGAAACATCTACCTACTGATAAGAACAGCTAGAAAAAGGATTACAAATATGATAAACAAGGTACATTTCTGATGGAACCTTTTCTTCCCAATATTTGCAAGTATGTTAACTATTACTTGTGTATATTCTTTTTCAAACAAATGTCTAACACCAAAATGCTTTACAAATAAAGACCGGGTGTATTTATTTTTTCATGCTGTATTATCTCAAAATACTTAGTTAACTTGTTACACAAGTAAGAACAAATAAGCTATTTTTCTTTACAATTTAAATCCTAAGACAAAGATGTGGCATCTGTATCATCAATGCTGAATTATAAAAAAGAAACAAGCATAATTTGGAGTAAAAATAAGAACAGATGCTATTTAAGATTTTGAATTAAAATCATTTCCTGTTTACACATGATTGTATTAGATGGTTAAATAAGGATCACTCAATTAAAAAAATTACACTGTTCTACAAATATCATTCATAGTCCTTCATAATTTCTCACAAATGGTTACACTCAAGACTTCCAATACATTTTTGTGTGTATGTATGAATATATACATATATAGACTTCATACATTAAGATTAGATTTATCTTACAATTAAATATTTTCATTTCTTTTCCCTTTAAGGCCTGGGATTATCTTCCTTGTCATATGATAGGCTGGGCTTGATGGAAGCCCCAGAGCTCAAGGGGTTAACACTCTTGGGTTTTATCCTTGGCATAGTTTGAGTCTGAAATAATTACATATGTAGCTGATGACATGATAAAACTCAAATATTCAAACAGACCATATTACAATGAACACTGTCTTGAGCAGTGCTAGATATATGGTAAGGGACCCATACTATAAAAATCTGCCTTAATTTAAAAACTATATATATATTTTTTTCTTACAAAGTGTTGAGCATCAGAAAGGCCCCCGGTTTCATATGAGGTTCAATCCACTTTATTTCCCACCCACTGAAAGACGGAAAGATGCAATATGGCAGATTATAGGTAACGTTTTCTCATTCACAAAAATAATGGATTGCACCAATGCTTTCGATGCACAAAACAAAATTTCAACTATTGATTCCAAAGTTTTCAATGTCTTGCAGATATTACTCAACCTGCTTTACAGATGAGTAGCAAACAAATGCTGACTTAATGCATTAAAGTCTTCTTGGTTAAAATTCTTCAGCATCTCTGTAACTGGGTTCAGTTGATACAAAGTAATCATCAAAATATCCAAAGAGAAACTCAAAGGTTGGCCTTCTGTCTGGCTCACCATCCCAACACTGTAGCATAACACTGTACACAGTGTCAGGACATTCAAAGTTTGTAGGCTTAGGCATTCTATAACCTCGTTCAACTTCTTGAATAACTTCTCGATTTTGCATACCTAGAAAATGTTTCAAACATCAAGTAATTAAAGTTAAATTATAATTTTTTATTAAAATATAATAAAATTGGGAAGAACAAGGATAGTAGAAAACTATCCTTGTTCATCAAATGTTAGCTAAATGTATACAGAAATTGATTTTATATTTTTTGTCACAACTATGACCAATAATAAACAACAACAAAAAAATCAGTTAATAATGTATTTCTGGCTTTAAGTTATTGAATATTAGTATGATATAAAACATAAATGTATAAAACAATAAAAAAACCTAAACCTAAATCATATAAAAATAAAAGAAAAAGGAGAAAATATAAATTTTACTGAACTCCTTGTAAGACATTCATAAATATGAATAATATACTACTATTAAACACAAAAATCATATTTCTTTATTTTACAGAAAATCCAGAAGCATTTTTTATACATACAATTAGACACTTTACTATTAATAGGATAGATGAATTATATTTCTTTGGTGTCAGAGTTCACTCTTCTCTATCTTAGGCAGAAGTTTGCCTTTGTTAAGAATGTAACTATACATTGGTCTGCCAGTGTTCTGCTTGTCACATGTATTCAAACATTTTTTTTAGAATTATATGCCTTGAGACTTACTGCTAAGCCACTAGGGGGCATGAGTATAAAACTTAACTTTTCCTTAAAAGTTGAAAGTGCAGTTTCAGTTATTTTTCAGTTTAACCTATCTTAAATGAAAATACAATTTCAATCTTCTTGAACACAAGACCTCTATCTTTAAAGAACAGAATACTATAAACACATTCAACATCCCAAATTAAACAAATACCTACCACCAAGTCTCTAAAATTATAATAAATTTATACCTGGATAAGGTACTTGGCCATGTGTAACAAGTTCATACAGAAGAATTCCATAAGACCAAACATCTGACTTGATGGAAAACTTGCCATACAATGCAGCTTCAGGAGCTGTCCATTTTATGGGAAATTTTGCCCCTATATGACAAGAAATAATAAGTATAAAAAAGTAACAAATGCCAAAAAAATAAAGAAATACTAATAAAAATAATAACTTTTGTTGTTTACAACATCATGTATTAAGACTTAAAACTTGATTAATGTAACTGAAGATTACACATCATTATTTACAATAAAAAAATCTTATCCCCCCCTCCTCTAGTCAAATTACCCAAAATATAAAACATGTACACAATTTTATAACATACAAGAATAAATATGGGTTAAATAATGTCAATTTCATAAAATAAGAATTGACTGAAATACTACTATTGTTTTGTTGTTCTTACTGGCTCAGAACTTCATAACCTTTTAGCAAATGGTAAGAATCCTTTTTTCAACCTCCCAAGATCTGGTAATTAATTTTAACAATTGAAGTCAAAGAAGTTTTAATTTTTCTATGCTGTTTTTCTGATCTGACCAGGAATAAAGATGGAAGGAAACAAAACAAAGTAGAAGATAGGAAAAATCAGTCCAGAAAGAAAAGAACAGATCAAGCTGAAGAAACTGAGAAAACTAAATCTGTTAAATTAGGAAGGAGAATCAGAAACACCTGACAGTGTGATAAGGGTGAATGAAATCACCTGAAGATGACAACTAATGGAAAGAGATAAGGAAAGTATTTTTCTCTGCTTTCTTAATAAAAGTGTTAATACCCATACCAGCTGTCCTAAGATACAGTTTTACTTCATGTGGGTTTCTTGTCAATACAAAGGTCCCAATCCTGTCTGAATACTTCGACAGTGAAGGCAAATGGATGAGACATCGAAGACAAAGATCTGAAACAAGCTAGAAGAGCAAGGCACAAAATCCAGTACCCAACCTCATGGTAAATAAACCTAAGATATTGCCACAATGGATGAAGAATAGGAATGTGGACATAAGAATACAAAATGTCAACCTTGGGCATCCACAGTCTTGGAGAAATGGCTCACCAGAGTGTGATAAAAAATAATATAGTAAAAAAGGAAAGAACCATTACAAAAGAAGGAACTTTTAGATGTAGTACAGATAAATGATGGGAAGATGCCAGACATGGATCATGAATAAAGAATGCAGTAGCCAAACATACAAACTAGCAGCCAAAAATGAAAAAAAAAGGTTAAATGTAGTAATATAGATAGCCCATGCAATGCTAATGTCATAGAAGTACACCCTCCCTCAAAACAATGGATTGGTGTTGAAAAAAAAAAAGATATTTTTTCCATAAGTCCAGATTAAAAGTGGAAGGGAAATGAACTTGGTACAAGATAAAAAATTCCAAAAGCAAAGAAGCCACTTGAGGAGGGAAAAAGCTGAAGATGGCTACTATCCCAACACAGAGGTAAGGAGGAGGAAAATATCTCACAAAAAAAACCAAGAAAATAGGTGGAATGCTTCTGAAAGGTGGTATGTTGTGGCCAATGCCAGTAGGAGAGGCAACAAGGGAAGATGAAGGATGGGAAACATGGCTAGGGAGAAAGGGAAAGAATTACAGACAAAAGAGATTCAAAGTGCAGAGAAGCAAGAAAACAAAAAAACAATCTACCTGATTGTAAGCTTACAAACAATGAGCAAAACAACCAGAGTGTAAAGCATGCCAGAACCATCTCTCAAAAGAGAGGTTAAAAAGAATCCAGCATGAACCAAAATGTCTAGAAAAGAAGAGAAAAAAAACTGTGATATGTGTTAAACAAGAACTGAAGTAGGCTTAGTAGGTTCAGTAATAGAAGCCTTGGAAAAGAACGTGACAAAACAGACATAACCCAGAATGAGTCTGGCAGTTTAATGAGAAAAATGAGCCATACTAGGAGAAAGTTAGAGACCCCAGGATCCAGAGGTCCTCAGAAAGTAAATTAATTGTAAGAACTATAAAATATCACTAATTCTGACAAGAAAAACGTTGCTACATTTTAAACTTAGGTAAATGTATATTGACAATAGAAAATTTAGTAGATGGTGTTTGTTGAGAAAACAGTATATTTAACCTAAGTTATGATTTACCACTATGATGAATTACATGTAAGCCTAAAATTACAAAGATGTATGTTAAGCCTAATTTTATGTTGTAGTACAAATATAACTAAATATATGATGTTGAAACCAAATAATTAAAAAAAATAATATTTATATCAAAAATATTAAAGAAAACTACAACAGTGTTTCTGTTTAAAGTTGGCAGACCATATTCCAAATGTGTGTTAGCCCCTGAACCTGAAGCCCAACAAATGTCACTTTATATAATAATAAATCTCTTAGTGTATTAATGCAGACAATAACTCAGTTGAGTACCATCATATGAAGCCTGGGTAACTTTGTTGGAATTAAGTAATAGCATTTTTGAAGTGGAAATGTCAGTGAAAAAAACAACAAAAAAAACACTTTGTATTGGATTAAAAAAAATGCACAAGAGAGCACAAGTTAAGAAACGTCTTGACAACAGCACTACCAAATGAAAAGTGATAGTTCATTATAATTGAGCAGAGAGAGTCGCATGTCAGGAGGGTGTGCCACACTCCTATTTGTAGAGGGTTGTCACATGATGATATACATGCAAGATGCAGTTGAACCATGTTAATCATAGGAACCCAAAGCCTGTAGCATGTTAAAAACATTTCTGAAGAAAGAGGGCAACACTGAATAAGTACAGTTGTTTATGAGAGAAGTGATAAACACCATATCAGTGAGAAGAAGCAATGCCACAAATACAGCTCACTTTTATTTATTCAGTAAAAAGGATCATGTTTAGGCCTAATGAAACACAAGTTACGTGTTCTCTTCCTCAATTTACATGATGAGTCTTTGACAACTGTTGAAAATATTTTTTAAACATCAGAAATAAAATTACTGAAAGACAAAAATGTAATTTCAATCTGAATGACACCTTAAGTACATATCATTTGATCAAAGTTCTGGTGTAACCATAATTACTAATTAGAGTGAGGGGTTTAAAGATAGTCAGATATTTTTCCCCGTTTGTAATTGTTGTGCTGACACTTGATGACATCTGCCTTAATATCTTTCAAAATTGCATAGTGTTTTTGTCAAATCAGGCAACCATTCAGTTGATTTCAAGGCCTTGTCCAAGTATAACTGAAGATCTGGGGCTTTGAAGCAGGATTTTCATCTTCACTGTCATCACTTGACTCTTCTGTCCCTTTCTGAGAGACACTAGCCACTATCTCTTCCTCTGTATCATAACAAAATGCACTGCTCTTTATTCTTCTTCTCCAGTCACTCCACAATGTTATCTTCTGACACCTATGTCTTGCCACCTTGGTGTAGCAAGTTCACAGTGCCCTCAGTCCCAAATCCAACAAAATCTACATCAACCTCAGTGTCTTTGAAGAGTATTTTCCATACATTACCATGAGTACACACACTGAGGCTTTTCCAAGCCTCTGCGCAGTTGAATATTGTATTGTGAATTTTGTATTTTTTAAAGTTTTCCAAAGTGTTAGAACACCATATCAGTGTTCTGATATGTATAGAATACATATATAACTGAAATAATATATATTATTTATATATAAATATATGAAGTTTTACTTCACCAGTAGATCACTGATAAGCTGTTTATAATGTTCTGAGTGCTCTTGGTTTCCTTGCCTTGCCCACAAACAATGGTTGCAGTCAGGGGTGCTATCTGCATTCACACAGCAGAGAATGGAGATTAGTATGCATCAAATTTACTTGGTTAAATATTTTATTTTTAAAATTGCTAATCAGCAGGATGTTCAACAGTTACCTTTTATAATAAGAATTAATCTTAATGCAGTATGAAACTTCTAATTATATCTTCAATTATGTATATAATTCGCTGGTGAAAACAGCTGGTTCAAAGGAGTCATCATATCATGGGATCTGCAAACTCTGCCTATTTTATCATTTCAGCCAATTAAAACCAGAATTCAACAAATGTATGCTATGCTAGTTTTATGTACTTGTTTTTCAGTAGTAGTTTGTATCAATCACTGGATATGCATACGTTTGCTTCTTATATTTGCAGTATTATATTGTATTGTGTAAGCTCTATCTGGATTTGATCAGTTGATTAATATCATCTGCATTTATTTTAACATTCTAATGTCAAAAATTAAGACAGTCTGTTTTTTCCATATTTGGAAAGATCCTAGTGAATTACAGCTAAATGTCTATTCACTCTATGAATCCATTACAAAACAATGTTGACTGAACAAACATCAACTTAAAAGTATGGAAACTGTTCATCCAATGTCATATGATTGTGCAAAGAGGCTGTTCACAATGTCAAACAAATATAGGAGTGCAAGCATTCCCACAGTACCATACAAACAAGTTGTCAAAAAACTTTTATGATATCATGAACGATTATTGTAAACTACTAAAAATCGTACAAGTAGCATAAAAATATATTGACATACAAAGAAATATTACAAAATTTAAAGACAAAGCCAATATAAACTATTTGATATTGCTGGATCTAAATGCAAACAAGGAACCCTCTGTCACTGTCCAACTGGAAAAAAGGTACTCAAAAAAGAAAATATACTTCTGAATGTTTAATGGGCAGAAATACCAAGAACTTTAATGAAAAAAGGAATGTAAAGAACAAAATAAAGCTCATCTTTCTAAGTACTTAAAAGTTATGTTATCTTCTGTATTATCAGTACCCAGTGCATCTGGTGAAATATCTACTGCAGAGAATAACCACGAGGACTTAAAAATGTAAACCTTAGTATATTCTGGTGTTGATGACATTACATTTTCTACACTGAAATCCTCAAGTAAATAAATAAATGAGGACACTGCTTCCAAAGGTAGTGAGAAAAGCTGAAATGTACTGTATTTCAGATAGAATTGCTACAGCTCTTACCTCAGCTGCTTTGGAAGATATGAACATTATTCATGAAAATAACAATGCTAAGACTGTTGATAAAAACAATAAATGATGTGAATAAGAAAACTTCTGAAAAACATTAATGACTTCTGATGAATCAAACTGTATTAAATCTATCAACTTCAATGATAGAAAAGATAACTAAAAATGTCATTAAAAATGGGCAAAAAAATCATAAACATGTGGCCAAGGAACAGCACATAACTTTGGTCAATAAATCTGAACCAGTTTTCATGGACCACACTTCTACACCCAGACAACAGAAGTTACAAAAAATTCTATCATTCAGTGGTTTGAAGATAAAATTTCATCAGATCATTTAGTCCCTGAAGGTTGTGACAGAACATATGTTAATACTGGGAAAAACCTGGAATTATGTAGCTTTTTGAGTTGCACTTAGGAACACTTATTCATTGGCTAATTTGTTTGTTTCATACATACGAGTTACTAGGATTGTCCATTTTTTCTGGTTTTCTTGGAAAGAAACTAAAGATTTGAATCACTGCCTTCCGTAAACTTTGTTTCAGTTGAAATCACAGAGCCATTTTTGAAAAGTGGCCATCATGAGGATATTAGTACAAGTAACATGTGATGCAGAGCCAGATCATTGTCCATAAGAACTTCCTTTATGTGATCCTGGGATAATGAACCATTCTTGCTGATTAATAACAGTAAACAGGATTTTGCACCTCCAAATTGCAACTGCTAACTCCTCCAAAAAGCCTAGTTTGTTAGTGGTATGTGTAACTGAAATATATGCAACAGCTTAATTTAATATCAAGAAAAATCCTTCATGCAGCTACAGCATCTTTTTCTACTTGTAAGAAAATCATGTTTACTTCCTGAATCAGAGAAATATATGGTGGATAGAATAATCCAGAGAAATTCATATTTTGCCCATCCACCCAGAAAATTTCCTGCTTGAATCTTTGGAGGTAAATCTAAGACTATGAGACAACTTGTTCTTCATAAAATATTAGCTGGTGAATCGACCTCAAATTCTAGCACAAGACAGTTTTTGGTTCCAGATATTAACACGGAAGCCATAATCTAATACCGATCTATTCACGTGGATTGAGAATGAAAGAGTGGAGCCACCACTTACAAAAATATAAGTAATTAACAGTTGGAGTCTTTCATTAATCAAGATGACAAGTTCAGCATACCACTTCATACTCACACATTTTAAAGGCATGTTAAAACAGTAACAAAAACTTCAGCAGTTGTTTGTGGTAACTGCAGAAGGAAGGGATTCATTAAATCTAAACTTCAAACTTGAAAAATCATGAAAACAGCTGATACTAAGAAATGATAAATAATTCACTAATTCTACTGCCCAGTGGAAGGGTAAAACTTGACATGCAACTACTTCCTCATGGTTAGTTCTAAGTAATTTAGGATATAAAACTCCTAAATTGGCTGAATATTGCATATCTAATGTTATGGTACTTTAATTTCTCATATACTTTGATTATGGATATTTTAAGTACAAGATATAATTTTAGAAGCCTGAAACTTACTCACATAATTACTACTATTAAAAGGCACCAATTGCATACCTTATCGATAACAATATTAGAAATTTAAATTTTTGACACATTCTGATGGCAATTTGATCCTTTGCCATCTTCCTAATAGGTAGGTGGGGCTCATGCCTAGCAGTCTGTGTGTTTCTAGGTGCAGTCTTCCAGAAGAGGCCTGTTTCATCTTCACTGTACATCTGGGCCATCAGGAATTGCAAACTTTCTATAATCTTCTCCAGCTATTTTCTGAAGAGTTCAATGCTGCTATGATCAACACCTGTTGATTCTTTTACAACCTTTCCATTTGCTAAGCTGTGATAAGCCTAAAAATTGACCAGCCAGCCACTACTTGCTATAAACCTTAAATGTTCAGGTGCTGTGCAAGGTTTGCTGCATCATTCTGTTAACACCAGAAACGTGCTTCTGTTTATACAATGCTTCATTCAAGTTAGGATATTTAGTAGGCTTTATTCTCTTTTGGGTCTTATTTAAACTATTTGGATCCTCCAAACTTAAGGTGCATGCCTTAATCCTTTAGTCTTACAACTTCATTCCCTTTTTTATAACTTCTAGATACTGTGTTTGTAAGAGTTAAATAACAGTTAGAACACAATAAATAATAGATAAGGCAAAATACACAGCAAAGAGTAATGAACATTGCACAGTACACTGGCTGAAGCTCAACCAAGAGAGGCTGTCTGAGTACCACATGAAATTCTATTGCAAATCAGTAACTCATAATGTAGTGAGTTATACTCATATTGTCCCAAATATTCTTTACTATGCATGACACAAGGTTTCAGTCACATTCAAAATCTTATTAAACTAATTTTTGTTTATATTATAGCAATTAGTGTAGCATAAAATCAAAGCTAATAATTCATATTTTGATATTACGTATGTTTTAAGTTCTTAATCCCATAAGGCAATATTTAAAAAAAAATCTGAATTTCCACTAATTTAACAAATGCAACACATTTTCTCTGGATATACTCCTCTATCTATTTAATGAAATGCAAGTGTTTTTAGTAAATAAACACACTAAAGTAATATTCCAACATAAGTATTTCAGATAATCATAAAGTTAAGATGATATGTAATTTGTTATTTTAACTCAAAAACAAGCTGAAACAAAAACAAATTTAAAAAAAAACACTGCATCAACTGAAAAGATCCTCCCAGGGTACAAGCTACAATGTGGGATTAAATGTACCCTAGGTTTTGGAGGTGACTAAAAAAGGTAGGACCCACATAGCAGTGGGGATACACTGTCTATCAGTCTTAACTTCCATTTGCAGTCTCACATAAGAAATAAAGAATAGTGATAAATATAGAATTAGAAATAGAAATTAAAATTTTTCTTTGCATTTGAATATACATTTTACAAAGCAATAAGATTATAACATAATGATAACTTAGAATATTTTACAAATAAGAATGAAATAATAATTTGCACGGTAAAGTAAATGCATGGCTTTTAAGTAATATTATTATAAAACTAACTAGCCTAAAGAACAGTCTAAAAATCAGATTTAAATTCAGAAATAAACCAACCTTGCCGTGCAGTGTACTCTGAATCCTCTATGACTCTTGCTAGTCCAAAATCTGCTACTTTCACAACATTCTGATCTCCAACCAAAATGTTCCGTGCTGCTAAATCTCTATGAATTAACTGCTTGCTTTCAAGGTAGGCCATCCCACTGGCTATCTTTAAGATAGATATAAATATTTGCTATTAATTCAGTTAATATTAGAAAAGCATTTTACTAAAATTCTGTAGTTTCACTAGAAGTAACAGATCTGTTCACTAGTGACAAACAAATGGAACTATTTAAATATAATAAAAATACATGTAAAAACTAAAACTACTTAGCTAAAAAAATGCTTTTAATTTCTTTGCTTTTTGTTCATTAAATGTCATGCATTACTTTTCAAGATATTCAAAGTACTTCAGCATGGAAAGAAATAACATACTAAGTTCACTTGTATGAAGAAATATATAGCCAAATGGTATGTTACAAAAAAAAATGTTCTTTTAACTTGACACCTATGTACATTAGAAAATCATTTGCTTTGTGTTTTTCTTTCTGTTATAAGCAATATGTTCTGTACACTTTCTACACAGTATCACTTTTTGAAGGGAATGAAATCACCATATCTCTGCAAAAAAAGAACAAAAAATAACTAGTTTTGTCAAAAACATGACACCAGTTTTTCACCTACTTGAGATGCCATGTCAATTAAAGCAGGCAACTTTAGATCCTTTCCCTCTTTGTTCCTTAGGTATTCCAACAGACTCCCATTGGACATGTATTCTGTAACAATATATATTGGCTCTTCTTTTGAGCAAACAGCATACAGAGATACTAATTTCTCATGTCGAAACTTTTTCATGATAGCAGCTTCTTGGAGAAATGCTGCTGGATCCATTGTGCCAGTTTTCAAAGTCTTAATAGCCACATCTGTAGTACCCTTCCATAAACCTGTCAAACAAAATGTTTATTACATATATCATTATATTCAAAAGTAGGAGTTCTGTTCAATTATTAAGCTTTTCCTTCACAATAAATGTACTACCATGGTATCATACACTTAGTAGTTTCTTTGTCTGATATGCTTATACTTTTACACTAACCACACAAAAAGATTATTATCCAAACACATGAAGAGTCACCAATTTAAAAATTATCTTAACATAATGCAGCTCACTCAGAAATATGCAGATTAATGTTTCCAATTTGTGCAAGCTCTAAAAGTTTATTGTAAATTTATTATTCAAAAACTATGTGAAAAAAATTAAATTACTTCCACAATGCTAAAACTTTATGACAGATTCAATAAATCAAAACTTTGTAACTGTTCTGAAAGGCACACTGGAAGAGACTACCTAAAGCTCAAGTGTCAGAGCTTTCAAGGTTTCAAATAGACAATGTTTCCTTGAAGCCAACTACATTTAACATTTAAAGATGATGAAATTATGCCTCATTGGAAACTTTATCTTCAGATATTATTCAAAATAATTTATTAAAAAAAATATTGGATACATGAATACATCAGCAGCTATGTACACATTAGAACATCAATTCACAAAAACCTAGTAAATATAATAAACTTTACGTTGGCATTGACCAATATAGGTACTAATATCACAATGCATCCATTACCACACCAATACAAAAATTAACCAACTACTTTATCACTAAGACAACTTGCAACACTTACATCCACACACAATATGATACTTGGCAGATTTTTAATGACAGACCTATCATCTCTATAAATAACACATATCAGTATAATAATTGTATGTCTGTCTGTGTATGTGTGTATTAGACAACTCCTCTTAAGCTGCTAGACTCATCAACTTCTAAACAGTGCCAAATGAATTGTCTCGACACTGAGGTTTGTACAAAGGTAAAACTTTTCAACCAATCACTTAGAGAACAAAGGTATTTTACAAAAACATCTTTGTAGGGATTCCCCAAAAGCAGACCCCAAATTGAGCACTGATTGACATCACAGCAAATAAATAATTAGGCCTACTGATTACTGTTTGTAACTTGGTTAAAGAAATTAAATTTGCATAATAGACAGCAATGAGCAATAAACTGAAAATGTGCAAAACAGTAATTTAAGCTTTAAATTTGCATTGTGCAGTCCAGTAAATGTGGACTAAAGTCTCATAGATTCGGTAGTACATTTTCAATATAGGAAAATTATAACTTTTGATATAATACTTCCCCTCTTTCACAAGGTTAGCGAATATCCCACACTGATTAGGAGGAGGGACAAGTGCGAGGGAAGAACATACCCCACAAAAGCATCCAAAGGATACCTTTGTAGATGAGAGAGCCAGACCTATGGAGGAAAACTGCATCACCTCTGATCCATGTATATCCTTTGCTCATTTGTGGAATGTTTAACAAATAAAGGTAGAAAATGAGAGGAGCACACCCAATTAAGAGAAAATATGGTGAGAAAGTGATCCTCATCAGAGAAAGATACAATAACAGAATCCCACAACAAGAAAAATGTTACAGTAAGTGAGTATGCTTCTCATGGTTTAGAGGGACTACAGCATGGAGGACCATATTTGGAAAGTCAGCTTCATCCAAAATTTCCTCATGGGGTACCAACATTTGAGTAAGAATACTAAAAGAATCATACTGTTTTCACCTCAAATCCAAGAACCAGAGAACTAACAATCATGCTGATTCTTGGGTATGACACTGGATTATCCCTGCTCTATCGATCCATGAATTTGATATGTGGTATCCAAAAGAAGTCTATCACTTGCAATCAATGCCTGCCACTGTTAAACAGGTTAGAACCATCCAAAGGGCAATAACATCAAAGTAGTAAGAGAGTAATGGAAAACTAAGGATTGAACCAGAACAATCCATGACACAGAAGGAGAAACAGAGTGAGGAAGATAGACAACCTGAAACCTGTGTGAGGACTTTTGTTCACTGGTTCATTCCAATTCAAATCCAGCCCATGTGATACTGATATCCATGCAAGAATAGAATGAGAGCTCCCAATCAAAGGGGTGATCTGAATTTTGATGTCTAACTCTGTTGTATGGTTAATTGCAGATTGGAGGATATCACATCATTCACACCAGCAGAATACAACTATTAATGAGATTCCCACTGTCCCTATCTACTATCTAGTGAAACCAAATGAGACAGTGGAATGATTGATCACGAAACCCTATCTTGAAAAGCAGACCATACTGATTTATTCAATAAAGGTATGGCAGGAATAGGTCACTATCCCCTTCTGCTTTACCAATGAAGCCCATCAATGGTACAATCTGAGGTGGACTAATTTATGAAGCAAATATTAAGAGGTTATTCACCTGCAAGTGGTCTTGTGAAAACCCCATCTCAGAGAAGAAGGCATGCAAAGTCATGGAAAAGAAAGCACTATCAACATGGCAAATAATGCATTGTTAGAGTTAAAATAATACCTGGTCAAGTATCACTCACCAGAGAGTGAGATCCATTTATTGAAGATATAAAGAATGGACTCCTGACAGAAAGAAAAGTATTAATAAAGACTTACCCATTGTCAGAGTCGCACCTAATTTTGAAGTATATTCTCAGGTGGAAGGCAAAAACCAAAGGAAGCTCAAATCATGATATGATATAAATAATGGAAAATGAATGCATTAGGGTTAGGTCCACATGCCTGATTGTAGAAATATCCTTCAAAGGCCAATAAATGCAAAGAAGCAAGAGAAAAGGTGAGGTTTTGAACTTGATGAGAGATAACACAGAACAAAGTATGGAGGGAAGGAGATCAGGAGGAATAAGCCAACAGGATCAAATGATGAGTCCAACTGGTGAGGGCTTAAGGGGAAAGATCTCCTGATGAAGAGGGTTGTCAAGAGATAAAGAGATGGGAATGGAAACCATGGAAGGATGCCATTGGGCAATATAACAATAAAAGGTATGCAAAGGAGTCTATTAGGTTCAGGACAGGGATAGAGATAAGAAATAAGAATAAAAGGAGGAGTCACCATCCCAAGAGGTTTTGCAAAGGAAGGAATGATCCAAATAAAGGAGAAGATAGGTAAGGTGGTAATGTGTGCATGTAACATTAATGGTGAACAAATCAGTTCTGTCATTGCATACAGGCCAAAAAGAGATAAAAGTATGAAAATGAAGGACCACATTAAAATCCCAAACTAGAAGAGCTGGTTGATGAGGTCAACAAATTTAGAAGGAGCAGATTTGATGTAGTAAGTATGCAGCAACAGAAAAGATAAAAGGTATGGGATAAAGCTGTCCAATAACCTGAAATCGAGGAGATGGAAGACCCCCAGCCAAAAAACCATATGAAAAACTCAGAGACACCAGCAACTGTAGGACAAGCAGTAAGAAATCCTAGAGCTTGAGTCCATGTGCTAAAGATGTTTTGTTTTTGTCGATACCCTTCCATAAAGGAAAGATGGATGGATTGAGCCAAATGAAAAGCATCTTAACAGGAGAAGTCAGATTTCCTCACCAAGAACTGTGAATAAGCCAGGTATGAAGATAGAGGATATAAAGTATGAGATACAGAACCAATGATTGGGGTTGGCAAAGGAGATCAGATAATAAGGGAAATGGTACAGGAGTGAATAACTAGAGTTGCAGGAAACCAAGGTTGAGCAAAGCATTAGGAAGTGATCACAAGGACTTTGCATGGAGTGGGATGTATAATTGAACAACCTGATGAAGCAATCAAAGAGGAGGATAAACATACAGGAATTTGAGTAACCAATTCTGGTTGAAGGCACATAGAGCCAACGTCTGAGGATGAGGTACCACAGACCAAGAGGGGTAAGTAGTGACTGAAGGCAGAGGTGTTGTACCATTGAGATGAAAATCCTACAGATTGTAAAGCTACCTGAAAACAAAAAAATAAAGAGACCACTCCACTGGACAAATTGTGTCAGAATGGAAAAGATGATCTGTCATGAGGTTGAAAGCATCCAGGACATGACATGCAATTAAAGAAATGTGTTGCATATGGGCCCAATATGGGAGATCCAATGTATGGAAACACATGAATATCAACTCAGTGTTTCCTTGATAAGTGACATAAGCCACCAACACCAAATTGTTGGAATGGATCATCACTAGAAAATGTCTGGCACTGGCAAGTAAGTGATTCAAAGCCCAGTTAATGGCAAGGAGCTTTGGGATGTTAATATATAAACACAATTCATCAACCTGAAACCTTCTTGTGATCAACATATGGACTCAAGGTGAAGCATCCATAAAGAAATGTAAACCCAGGTAAGGAGGAAAAAGCAAAAAATCTGCTAATGTGTGTGTTTTCTCCAACAAGGGAAGGAGGAATGGTAATGGGAGCATCTAGAGAAGTACAGTTCCATTGACTGTGCAGACTCTACCGAAGAGAGTGCACATGTACATGGCCAAAAAGGGGGAGAATGGTGTCACAGAACACTATGTCCCAAAAAATGCACAAAACAAGGTTGCACACATGGTGTGGCAAACTGATAATTCCATATAATGGAGTTTGAAAAGAGAATGCTTGACCTGACTGAAGTGAGTGTTGAAAGCACACCCAAAGTCACAAAGTACTTCTCAGGGTGCAGGAAGGACTTCTCCAACTTCACTGACCAGTCCACTACACAGCTTCAAGAAGGAGCTGGTGAGTGTGACTGGCTGACTCCTGTTTTGAATGGGCTATAAGTAACCAGTCATCCATGTAAGATGGAAACACAGCCTAAAATCATGAAGATGAATAGCAGCAAAGGCTCTTACCACTCAACAACAAACTTAAGGAGCAAAAGCCAGGCTGAAGTGTAAGCTAATTTAAGTGACATAATTGTTTTCTTTGAAGGGGTTATACCTTTTGATTACTTTAAAATGATGAATAACATCCAGTGTATCTAAATGTTATTGGCAAACAAGTTCAACCCATAATTATGCATTTCCAACCAGACAAACAATGATTCTACCAAAATAATAGTTCACTGTGCTTCTATTATACAAAACTTTAGGCAGCAACTTCATCAAATTTGGCTAAGCCTCTACAGGGATGAATTTAATAAGATTACATTTGTCAGCATCATTATCTGCTAATATTTCTGAGTTAACTGCAAGCTAAAGGTTTTGAAGTTTTGACTACAGCTGAATGTGAACACTTTCTATCACACTGTGGAATTTATGCCACACTGAATCCAAATTACTGTTAAGAAAGTGGGTATTCTAAAACCTTTGATTTGCTGGGGAATTTAAAAAGGAGTACATCAGTACATTATGATATACTATTAGAGTGTGACTAATATTATGATCAGGAACAAAAAATAATTGTAGCCAAAATGCTGTGTATGAAACAGAAACATTAAGCACACAGTGATTATTATTACAACTACCCTGTAGTTTTCCACCCCTTCTCATCCTATTTACTTTGTCATCAAATGAAGAATTTTTGCATTATTATCAAAATTATGGATAAGGGGATGAAATGATCTTACACATTTGTTCCCCTTATTATTTACCTTCTTTAGTTACATATAGATAGCATTGCAGATCCCTACTCAACAATTTACTAAATTAATTGCAATTGGGCATTTTTACCAATTTATGTAGAAAACCGTTATTTAAGTAATTTTCAATAACCAGTGATTTAGCAAATCATCCAAGTGAATAAAAGTTCTGATACTAGCACCAAAGTACAATGTATATTCTTTCAAAGCCATTGTCCATGTCTACAGATTGTATGCAAGGAAATGAAGAAAAATAAGCCAGAGCAATTAATCAATCATTTCCTATTGCTAACAATTACTTATTCACTGATTTCTGCTTTGTGCAGAGCTCTCAAGTGTGCTAACAGCTTCTCACTCTCTGTAATTATTATTCTTACCACACCAATTATATTTAACTTTTCCAGAATACTTAACCTATGGGTAAAATTGCAAACATGAATAATAATTCATTCACTTTTTTTTTTAAACACTTTCAAAAGTGACTTCCAAGTTTCTTTTTGATAAAAATGCAGATATACTGTGCTTGTATTCTAGGCAATTACAATATTATTGCTTAGTTTCTGGAAACAAAATCTAGTTGAAAGATCTACTGTGTATAGGATTGTTGGTAGCAGGAGTCAGAGAAATGATGAGTTAAAAAAGTGGGAGAACTAAAAAAATAAAAGCTATTTATAACACTGCTCATGTACAACATATTAGCAGAAAAATTGTTATTTATACAAACAGTGAAATAAATCCTTATAAATCTACTATTAATTTTTGGTTGTGACAGGTTGAAATGAAGTTTTTAATAACTTATTTCTAGATACAGCAACTCTACAAGAAACATTAAATTTACATACTAATTTCCTTCTAGGTCTTTACTGTTGGAAAAAGGAAATTTTGCCAAACATGGGAAACTACTACTTACCATACCATACTTCTCCAAAGTTACCACTGCCTAACTTTTTAAGTAATTGCAAGGAATTTCTTGATATTTCCCATTCATCCCGTGTTTCTGGGGAAAGGTCCCAAACTTGAGGCTTGGGCTTTGGGCATGGCATAGTAAGCTTGTGACAAAGACCATTAGCAGCCTCTGTAGGGAAATAATACACAAGTATTAATAAATTAAGAATACTGGTTATAATTATTAATCTATAATTCAGAGAAATTACCCTCACAATAACTCTCATCAGTTTGTGCAAGTTTATAGTAATGTAACATCTCAATGCTACATATACATTTAAACAGAGGAGCCACAGTAATAACTCTATCCAAATATGCAGGAATGGATGCATATTAGTTGTTTATTGACCAATCACATGCAATGACAATGGTGGTGGACACTGTCAGTAACATTTGTAATGATTGACTGATTCAGTAATTATCACAAAGAAAAGTCTGCTGCTTACTTCTGTTTTTCTTTAATGGGGATGTTTGCTATTGCCAAGTCTATGTATGTATATTTATAATAAAAAAAATCAAATGCATGGCACTTTAATGGTAACATATAAAATCTAAGAACATTCACAGTAAACTTTCTGTTACAGAGTGCTTTGAAAATATGGGTCTTTCATAATTTTAATGAAAAGAAAATATTATAAAACCATAAAATATTCAAATAAACTTAAAGAAATGCCATGGTCACATTTTTAATAATGTCATTCTTTATTACCTGAATAATACTTTATCAGATCTTGCAATGTTGGAAACGTTCTCCTTGTTGTAACATAATAACCTCCATTATCCATTGCTTTGATTTTGTAATGCTTCACATGTTCTCCTTTCTGATGCTCCCAGTCTCGAACAGATAATGAGTAAGCACCTGATGAATTGCAATTTATAAAAAAACATGAAATACACTAGATAACCAAAAATCTACTTGAAGACTAACACAGTTTTTACTGCCAAGTACAATCTATACAATGTATCATACTTCTTTCTTTTCAGAACTGATATTTATGCAAATCTGAATTCAGTAATATTACCAGTACTGTTGTTTTTAATACATATTAGTTTTAAATACAATGACTGAAACATATGAAATTCAGAACAGTATCAAAATTACATAACAGTACATAATTCCATAACATGCTTTTGTAATTACTTAAAACATACTTTCCAAGTTCACTTCAATAGATATCTCAAGAATGCCCAACTAATTAAACCTCCAATACCCATTGCTGATTCACCAGCAGCTAGATAGGTTGCAACTAAACATAAACATGCTTGTTCATGTCTCTTGACTTTTTGAGGTAGTTCTGTACACCATAACCAAGTCAATTATATATGGTTAATGTGCTGATCTGCTCAATACATTTCCCTCCCTCCACCTTTGGTGAGCATATAGCTTCAGGAACAATCTTAACTAACAGCTACTATTCTCATGGAACTGAAGCATACAGGTGAAACCAGTAAACATACACCACATCATTCAATGAATACTGTCATAAACTGCAGTGTGTTGCAGTTGGTAGTTAAATAACTAAAAAATGCCTAGCTTTGTACACATATTCAGAACTAATTTAAAACTAATAAGCTGGCTGAACCACAATAAATATTAGGAAAGGATTATTACAATCAACAGTCCCCAACAGCTGAAACAGTGTATTATAATCTTTATAAATACGAGTGAACAGACGCACATTAAATTAATTACAGACATTATCAACAAGTTGAAAATTAATTTCACTTAAAATGTATAGCTTGGTCTTATCAGAAGTTAGCATTTATTACATAAACCAATAAGTGTTAGAAACAGATTTGTGTAAATAAATCTTATTCAACTTGCTTATCACATAGCACAATTTTTGTCTTATTCCTTACGTTCCTTTAGATTAGATATGTTGTAATATTTATTAATATTAATATGAATATTTTTAATACAAGTTAAATTCTGTGTCCATATAATACTAACTCATTTTCACATGTAACAGTCATGCAAATAATATTAAAGTTAAGGTACACTACTATTAATACTCAAAGTGTATTATCAAACTTTTTTTTTATAATAAATTCCCACTTTATGTTAATCACTGGAATTTGTAAAGCAACAACTTTATAATGAAACATTTAACAGAGTTTTACTAAATTAAAGTTTAAACTGGATCTAATTTAATTGGCAAACGCATCTAGGCTAACGTACAATAACAGATTTCCCTATGCATTTTAAGTGTTACAAATATATAAACATTTACTTAAATATAATTTATTTATCTTTCATTTTTTCAAGCTGTTAAAGAATTTTTTTTCTCATCAAACTATGAAGAATAATACATGAACAATTAATAAATTAACAGGTATACAGTGTATCATATTTGCATAATTAAGAAATAATTAATATGAAAATTGAGAAAACTCAAAGAAAAACAAAATTCTGAAGCAGCTTACAACTATAACAATATCACGACACACACAAACACAGTTTTTGGAGTGCATGACTACCAGTTAACGATACACAGCAGACACTGTACTGCTCAGTTCTAGCAAAGTAATCATACAGTTACTACTACCTGACGTCTGTTCACTGTTTCGAATGAGAAAAGTTCCTCGAGGATTTGAAGGGAGTAACAAAAGCTTTTCAGCATCTTTTCGAGACACCTTGCCAAAAAACCAGCTGAAAGTGTTTAAAAAAACACTTAAATATTTTCGTTATTCTTAATTTTGTTTTATTCATTCTTGAAACAAAACACTTTCAGGGACACTGTACAAGTACATCTAGCACATATTAAGCTGTATAGACTGAAAATGTACCAGAAACAATAACAAGAAAAATTTTACCTTTCAAAAACTAATGTTTACTGAATTAAGACATACTGTGACAATGTTTTCTATTGCTATTTAATCATATTTCATGAACACAATGTAAATGTACATTTTCAAAGTTGGTATAGAATTAGGCATTTTATGTTTTTGTGCAAATTTATAATGTAGCACATACAATTCAAGTGTTCAATTTCTTCACAGCTCAGTGCACAGTAAATTACACTAAACACGTTGTACCTTTCCAGTGTGCAACTGAAAATTAAAACACCATGGTTGCTTTAAACAGAATGTAGGTAACCAAGATTCTTTGAAGTGCCCTAGGTTAATTCCTAAAGGCTAATTAATCTTGTGCATATGGCATCAGCCAACACACGTAATCACACATTGGAGAATTAACAATGTATATCTTCATGAAAATCAGCAAGCTTTTAGCAAATCTTATAAGCCTATTACAGACAGAAAACCAGGTGTTTTTTTTAATGAAATATTTTTGTTAAACATTTGTTTGTGAATTTACAGTCAGGCTGATTCAAACTCTAATTAGCATAAGTAAAGGTGATTTTCATCTGAAGAATAAAAATGCTTTTTCAATCTTACAGTTTTCATATTTTATCTATACAAAGTATTAAAATTATTATTAAAATTATTCTTAAACTTTACATCAACTGTCACAAAAAATACATTTCAGATAGTAGTAGTAGTGAAAAATATCCTGTAAATTATTTTGTTTTTCAACTTTTAGTTCTTACTTACAATAAGTAGAATTTAAAGGTATGATTTGATTCAGTACATTTCTATAGTTGTTTTCCATCAGTTCTGCTATTTGATGTGCAATTTATATCAGATAACGTATGAATTAACACAACAGAAAAATTATAAAAGAAACTGTAAAATTTTTTTCCTACAATAATTGTTTTAACCAACACATACCTAACTACAATATTTACTGTCAAAATTTTACATGAAGATAAATAAAAACACTGCAATTTATTTCAGAAAAATAACTTCAAACTAAAACCATTATGAATAACGTATACTAAAAATATATTGGCTATTAAAACTAAAATGCTTTTAAAAGCTACAGGTTAAAAAAATTGCAAAAAAATCAATTCATCTGAAACATAATTACACAATTTGTTTGAATAAGTAATGTACAAATATTTTATGATATTAGTATTTAATTCTAAGATGAATAAAACTAAAATAATTTAACAATTCACCATCTGACAATATTAGTACTTAATAAATTAATGATGAAACAAAAAATGAAGAATAATACATCTTTCTAAGAAAATTTGTGTGTTATTTGCATAAAGGGAACAAAGATGTTCCTATACTGTATAATTTACAGTGAAACGTAAAGACAAAATAACGAAAGTACATAGTATAATATTGCAACAAGACTAGGTTCTTAATATTTCTGGCTACACCAAAAATTATTCAAATTGTTAAAAAAACATTAATCAGAATTCACTTACTCTTCTGTTTCCATGCTCTTTTCTGCAGCAACGTAGTTCCGTGGAATATACCCCATCTGCTGACTAGTAAAGTGTTTAGCATGCCACCAGTCATTATCACTACATAAAAAACAAAGTAAAATATTTCCTAATAAATTTAAATATATTAACAAAAATAGATGAAAAATTAAATAAAAAGACATTTCAATCCTAACTGTCTATTTGGAGAACTTCACTAAGTATATGTATGTATAAAATAGGGTTAGCATTAAATAAACTTTTATAAATGCACTTGAAGAACCACATAATCTACAGTTTTGTTAGCTGGTACAAGCTGATCAAGATACATGAAAAACAACACTAAAATAGATAATGGTGCAAGGTGATAGTAAAATATCTTAAATTCTGTTTCACCTTAGTACAGTAGTACCAATGCAATATAGAACATTTATACAGCAGTAAGAACACATTTTTCAGTTCTATGTTACCATGTAATGTTAAATATGATTATATGCTCAAGTGTTAACATTAGCATTTGTAACAACTGATCAAT
The DNA here is from genome assembly GCF_004210375.1 of Tachypleus tridentatus. Taxonomy (NCBI): domain Eukaryota; kingdom Metazoa; phylum Arthropoda; class Merostomata; order Xiphosura; family Limulidae; genus Tachypleus; species Tachypleus tridentatus. The sequence continues at coordinate 191,921,744 of NC_134837.1, read as the reverse complement.
CACAATCAGTGAAGGAATGAGCTCTTATATGAAACTCACAAATGCAAATTCAAAGTCACCTTACAGCAACTATATTCTTTTTTTTTATTTGGTTTGTATAAATTTCATATGACCTGTTTCAATGGAAACAAAAAAAATGTATGTTTTATGGTTCTCTGAAACCATTATCTATGTTTATATCAACTTACTTTGTTTCAGCCATGTACACATGTATCACTGTAATTACTAGTTCATTTGGATTTCCCTTTATCTTTATGTGATTTATTATAATTTAATGAATGGAAAAGTCATAAGCTGAATTTTTCTCTTAGCTGATAATAGTAATGCTATCTATTCCCTGATTTAAGCAATATCAAAGAATACAATGTGATGACAGAAAAAATAATGCTTGTTTGTTTTAACCCTATCACCACAGGTGTCACTGACCCTACTGTTAAAACCCTTCTGTGCATATTACTGAGTTACATTTAAAATTTAATTAAATCACTTTAATATGAACATATTTTAACGAAGTTACTATTATCAAGTATATTATAACCTAAAGTTTTATATTATCTAAATTTTATAACTTTATTTCAAAAGAAACATTTAAACATTTATGCTGTTTTGTCATACTCTCATTGTCACAAGTCTAAACTTTATGAGTTGCTATATATTATATTGTAAGAACAGAATTAAGACTATTGGCACAGAAGGTCAAATTAAAATTCCAACTGTTTCCATTAGTGTGCAAAAAATTTCTAAGAATTTCCTAATAGGATTTTTACATTCTAATATTTCTAAGCTTAAGGTCAGATATACCCACACGCAAAATCAAAGGTGTGTTACCAGGAGAGAGTTTGAAGTTGAATTAAATGCTTAAAACCAACAAAAAAATATTTTGCACTATTCAGTTAAAGCCAGAAGAAACCTCTTCCTATATATGGATTTGTAGCATGAGACAGAGAAGAATCTTAGTTCATTGTTCTCTTGAAGTGTACCTACTGCTTGGCAAATGTTTCTTGTCTTAAATGTATTAGTTTGCTAAATAGTTAGATTGTATTTAGATTTACATTTACAGTTTTATTAGTTATGTATTACTTGTGCTTATAAATGCACATGCACAAATTTTTTCATTGTATACACTTAACTCGATGCAGTTTGACTCGTTGAAATGTTCAAACAAGAAGGCATGATCTGTATGTGTAAGCATAAGTGAAAGAATTTGTAAACAACCTTTGCCTTATAACAACTATAATAACCACAGGGTCACGTTGGCAGGAACAGACTGGCATACCTGCATCAAGAATAAAAGATAAAGAACTGGAAAGGAAAATTAAAATTGAACTACAAGTGAAAAGATAAAGACAGAAAATTACACATGTGACAAAAAAAAGACTGCAAAATATTTTATGAACATTTAAAAGTCATGCATATATTTCCATTTCTTAAGTGCAGTCATTTCATTACACTATACACTAATGATAATATCTGGAGTTAATGATATAATAGAGAAAATGGAAAATAAAATATAAACATTTACTTTAAAAAACATTTTATATTCACTTAACAGGTTCTAGAGATTACTGAAATGAAATGTGAAAACTGGAAGATAAATAGTATTTTGAGACTCAAAACGAAAATCTCAGTGCATGTGAATTACTCAAAGTATATGTGCAAATAACTACATTAAATGACAAATGCTTTATTATAAATAGTAGAAAAAATCAAACTTAAATGTCTTATTTTTCTAAAACTACATAATCTAAGGAACATTCAAGAGAAATTTAAACTATTTCATCATCTAGTCTCATTTTCATACAGAACTTTCATGAGAGTTACATACTGATAAGTAGGTCGTAGCAATTGGGTCAGTTCTCTTATCACAGTCTTGGTCAATCTTACCAATCACAACTTCTTTGTACTCATTTAAAGTTTTTATAAAGTTAATATTTCTAGCTTTTAATATAGTGTATACATTTTTATAAAATTTAGCACTCTTTCAGTTAACATTACAAAGTCTTTTACATATAAGAATCTTTTTTTGTTTAGTAAAGTATTTTTAATACACTAAAAATAGAGATTCTTCCATGAATGTATTTTTTAGTATTTGTTTTAAATAAGTCTGTGTGTAATATTTACGTTAAGATTAAAAATACTTTTCTTCAACTCAAAAATCTCAGTTTCTGTGTAATCCCTAAACACATTTTTTCCCCAGTAAAACTTTATAACTTATCTGTTATTTTCTCTACCCTATCTCAAAATGGGATCAGTCAGTTTGATAAGCACTATAACCAGCAAAACAAAAATTGAATTCAAATGACCATTTTTTTGTTCTAAAATGACTTCAAATTGTAACATAAACTACATTCATTTATCCTAAGTAGCTTAAAGCTCATAACAGCATATACGTACTTATAATTAAATTTTATTTTTTTTAATTGCCCTTTAAAGTGTGTCTAACTACAACCTGTGCTATTATAAGTTGTAAATCACTCTTGGCATGTCCAGTTCATGTTATGCTATCAAATTACATTACTCACAAGCTACTATAAGCTTCTTGCTTACATGCCTCATGAAACATTATTATTAATACTATTTATTTTACCTATTCTAATCTTAACTAACATTTAAAAAAATTCATATTTTTACATTTTATTTACTTTTATTATAATAAATAAAGAATAAACTTGAAATACAAGAGATAAAGTACTTGCCTAAACTTTTTATTTTCTCACTGTTGATTACTGGTGAAATTTAAGCCTATTTTTTTATATTAATGGCAGTAATGAAGTACACAGTGTTTATTAAATTAAATAATGCACCAAAGAACATAAACTAACAACATGGAAAAAGCATACAATTTTTCTGGCTTTCTAGCTATGTGACAAGAGTTGTTATAAATTCATCCAAGTCAGCCATTGTAATTCCTGTGGAAACTGAAGTTCTGTTACAAGTGAACTTGACATTAATATATTCACAACATAATACAACATATCATTTGATAAAAGTAAACCTCAACTTCCTATTGGTTATAGGTAATACATACTTTAACATGAGACAGAAGTAAAACAAATCCTGAAAGAGAGGATGTGATTAGAGGGTCTGATTTTCTGTTTGAAAGCTGTGTAACCAAACAAAATTATGGTTTGTTTGAGCAATGACAATTTTTATAGTGAGTAATTTATATTTAACTTCATACTTTTTTAAAGGGATAATGGATAAAACAGAGTAAATACCTACAGAAAATTGGTCATGTGTGCCACAGTAGGGAAGATTCAGAATTTATTGAAATATTGCCTTATAGAATTAAGAATTTAAAACTTATGTACGATTAAAACGTAGATTATTAGCTAAGATTTTATGCTATACTAAATGGTATAACATAAACAAAAAACAGTTTACTAAAACTCTGAATGTAAGACACTAAATTTTTGTGTCACGAGCAGTAAACGATACTTAGGATGAGAGGGTTAATTTTAAATGGACAGACAAGAGAAAAGAACAACAGTCAATGACACCCACTATCAACTTAAGAATTTGATTGTCATTCTTGTAACACATCTATAGTACTAGAGTGCAGAGCATGATTTTGCAGCAAATGGGCACAAACCATGAACTCTTGGATTCATAGTCCAGAACACTAATTGTTTGGCTATGCCATATCCAAAAACATTTTGGTCAGCTTTCTTTTGCGGGACAAAATCAAAATCTATGTCATTAGATAACAATTTATAGCTCAAACGTTTATACAAGGTTGACAAAATTATGCCTCATGAGAAATCTCTTTTTTTTTTTTAAGGCTCAATTGAACCAAATGAAAGCCCACATCAAAGTTATGCATCTTGCTACCCTTAGATGCTATATATTTCATTCAATCTTCCTTCATCGTAACTGGTAAAATGAACATTTTATTCTTTTAATATAATAATCTATTGTTTTATAGAATACAGTTTATTTAGTGTACTGATGAACTGTACAAGGAACAACTGTTATTTTCTTATGAAAGTTCCACAAAGACATTCAAATGCTTGGTTCTTACCTTTCATCTAGAATTACAAGACGATCACCTTTTTTAAAACTGAGATCCCCTTCATCACTAGCATTATATGTGTATAAGGCAACAACAATTTTCCCTGAACCTAAAAGATCAAAGGGTTTTCAATATAGTTTAAGTCACAGTTTGTCCAAATAAATCAAATATTTGAATAATAATTTTTATTTCTTTTTGGACACCGTTGATTACTGCCTTTTATTTTTTACCTTAGGATATTTAGTTCAAACAATAATCTTTAGTTAAAATTTTCTTACAAAAATGTTTAAGATTTACACAGAGATTAATATCTTACAATATTATTTCTAAAACAAAACATCAGATGCATAACATATTTTTATGGAATGTAGAATCAATTAATATTTTTGGCATATCCAATACCTTGAACTTCTCATTTTTGGAATTAAATAATACATTGAAAAATTGCCATGATTTCTTTATTTAAAGAAGGATGATATTTCAAGCTAGCGCTCTTCCTTGGATCACACAGCTTTTTTTAAATATACACCAAAAAAATGTGACACTTCATAATTACCAACATTAGTTTCAGGACTGCAACCCTATTATTCAGAACAGTCCTTTACAGAACCAATCACATTCTTTATGATACATGGTAGTAGTTTTGCTATCAAAAACAGTGTTAATAGCTTTGTTCATAGTAGCTCCATGGAACTTAGATTAACAGTTTCTTGTCCTCACCTCCATGTAATTTGTACAACTGTATCTAACATCTTTATTTATGCTAATTGTTTAAGCTAATATCATGTCATGCTAAATGCTCTGTAGTTAGTATAAATTAATAAAAGTTTTGCTGAAAACTTAGCAACATATAAATCATAATAACTGTCCACCTATTTGATTCTTTTAAAAACTTGAGTTAAAATCTGCTAATATAGTTTGTTTGGCTTAAACAACACTCATGTATTTGCACACCCTTTCACCATATAGTTTTGATGCTCTAAAACAGTAGTCTTTAGTCCAAATGTCAAAAACTAAAAACTGTCTAATTTTACTCTTAGGTAAAGCTGGACTGATAGCTCCCATAAATTTTTGCATAGGCACACACAATAGTTTGTCAAGTCTGGGTGTTTTTTGTTGCATAACTTTGCACTCATTTCTTATATTTACACCAAGTGAGCCTCCTAATTGTAGGTTTAAAAGATCTATCAGTGCACCAAACTTTTGAAGAAAATTCATACAAATATGTTTTTCTGTCAAATAAAGTTCCATACTTTTGGTACAAAGAAAAAAAAGACAAGAAAACATTCAATCAAATTGGAGACGTAATATCTCAGATACTTCTTGATAGATTGTATTTAATTTGCTATATGAAATAAGAGTCTAGTAGCCTACATCCACTCAAAATATACAGTAGTTTGAACTACCACAGTCTCAGACACACACTATCACTCCTGTTAATAAGATACAGTTTGTTCTGCAACAGGTTGTTTTGGCTGCAAGACACGATACTGCATGTCCTGATATCATGAAAAAATAAATAAATAAACATTTGTATACCAATATTCTACTAAATCATGAAATAGGCCTAGAATAGTGTACATGTTGTAAGTTACTGTTCTGACAAACTTCTGTGACATTATACATCCTAACAAGTAAAATCTAAAATCTCTTGCATTATAATAATTTCTTTTGTGAGTTTTCCAATTTGAAAATTTTTCATAAAATTATGATCTAATGAGAAAAACTGATGGTTTATAAATATACATGATATGAAAAAAAACTATTACTATTTACCTGATCTATCCATCAAATGATCTGGAATTATCAAGTTTCTTCAAAATGAATTTTTTCCAGCACAAACAATGTACCTTACGTGATTTTATATTGCTACAAAGACAGTTGCCATTTCTAAATACTAAATTTAATTAATACATCCAATTCTAGATTAGGTTATAAATAACTGTTATTACCTAATTTCTGCAAATCTTGATGCAAAAAAGAAAAAAATTAAAAAAAAACTTACAATGTTACAAAGTAAAACTTTGGTCACTATTTACATTTTTCTCACCTGTCTTACACAGTAGTATTATACAAATATCTTGAAAGCAACTTATTAGTAACATTTTTTCTACCATAAAAATAACAGTGTTAAAGCACTGGAACCATTTCACACACAAAGAATAGGTAAAACAGTAAATATTCAAAATTTGTAATTTTATAAAATAGTTAATAAAGGTACTTTTAGGCCATGAAATCATATTAGTTTTGGATTATTCTCTCTGCAAACTGAGTTTGAACTCCTGTAGCTTAAAAATTAAAAATATTCACAAAAAACACTTAGTGTGAATGTGCTTTGTATTCACTATGAGAAAAATCTAGACACTAGATTGGTGAAGTGTAAACAGTATCATAAGCCACTATTCAGCTCTTTACATTGTAAAGCTCCACAGTATAATATAAAGAAATGAACAGTGGCTGATGACACTTTTTATCCACTTCATCTATCCAGTGTATAGATTTTTTTTAAAGCAAATACAAAGCACATTCACACCAATGGTAAATTTGATACTTTTCACTGTGATGTAGGTCCAGCTTACCTCTCTTTGGTTAATTTGTGTTTAGGATTACTAATGAAGAGTGGAATTATCAGAAAGTAGCATATTCCAATAACATACATTGATCAAAAAGTAGGTTGAACTGGACCTCCCTCAAACATAATAATTTTCAGAATACGAAATTTATTTACCATGTGGTTTTGAATCTTTAATCATGTTTAATAATGATCACTTTTCATCTCACAGGAACTTAGTTCAGAATTATATGGTAATTCATATTAATTATGATCATGAATGTAAATATCTTCAGCCTAAATGGTATACCATCAGGAAGAGTAAAGTTCAAACCTCTGTGGGTTCATATCATAATTCAAAAATAAAATCCACACACAGCTACACTTACTGCATATCACATAAAATACCTGAAACTGATTTAGAACTTTAAGCAACTTGCTTATATTATATATCATTACTAAAAGAAAGTGACCTACCCAAAAACTAGAACTACTTTAACACTCATGATAATTTCTCTAAAAATAAAATTCAATCTCTAAGAAGAAAAACCTTAGTACAAACACACTTAAAATGTGTGAGAATAAAGTTTCTTACTTACCTAGCGAGTTTATAGGGGGTCTGTCCAACTTTGTGGTATTTGCTATGTTACTTGCTGAATGAACAATAGAATTACTAGACTGAGAATAGCGTGAATCGAGTAGTTTCACCTGAAGACTACTAGGACTTGTTCCAGTGTGATTCTGTATTTCTGGCATGGTTTCTAAAGTGTCTTTGCTTGCTGCATTGTCTTTTTGAATATTTTTCTTAGAGCAACAGTTTCCCATTTTGGTTTACAGAAAGACAAAATGTTCATAACTAGATATAAGACATCAATCCAATCATTAGAAAATTAAATTTACTGCCCTGCTATCCAACTCTAAAGTAAATCAAAAACACATGTTATTATTAAAAATTATATAACTTTTCACACATAAGAATTTACATTTTTTCAAGGGACCTGAAATCTGTAACAGTGCACGAACTAACACAAAGTTTACATGTTTTGTACATAGGTTATATTTCACTTTTTGTTTAGTGATACTTTCATTAGCAATATTAGTTAGAATGTTTAGCATATATCTATTTTTACTTTTATACATGTTTAATATAAGAATTAATTTGCATGGTTAACAATGTATACAGATTTTGGACTAATCTAAACCCACTTGTTTGGCCAAACCTTGTACATAATGATTGTGTTTGTAGTCAAAGATATAAATAAAATGTTGAAACAATGTCTTATATGTATGAACAGTATATTAACTTATCTTTATTCATTAAGAGGTAATTGTTAGTTTTGATTTATATGGGTAGTTTGCCTTGTTTAGAAAGTAATCATTCTCCCACTAACAATGCAGAGCTTGTAATAACATTCAAAACTAATGTACATATTAGAATGATATAAAACATTCAATTATGAATAAGTGTAATGGTTTGATTAAGGTTAACATTAACATATAGCCCTTTTTAGTCTCTTCAATTCAATATGTACTGTTTTTCCTGAAAACTTGTGATCAGCTGTCACAAAATTTAATGGAGCTTTAAAATGCTTTAAGGACTATACTGCTGAATTCTTCTGTTAAACTTGTTAAGTTACCAAATATGTTTGTTAAACATGATCAAAAATGTCTGACTGAATGATCAAACAGTAAGCATTTTCCTTATATAATATAGTAAAGAATAGTACAATATACAAATGTTCTGTATACAATTTATATTTTACTTCAATAAAGAAAATTTCATGATACTCACTGTCTTATTATGAGAAAGGTTAAGTTTATAATTTAATGAAATGCATATTTCAAATGTTCAGGAAATATAACAGAATTAATGAAATAATAATAAAAATTTACTATAAACTTGTATTAACATAAGATTAAAAAACAAATAAACAAGAAGCCAGAACATACAATGTATATGTATACATAGTACACCAAGCAAAAAACAGCATTTAATGTTTATTTGTAGCTACTACTGTTTCATCTAACTGAAGCAACCCATCTGAATATATCATCCAAACTACCTGTTACACAAAACAAATACATTATAAACATATTAAAATGAACATTGGTACATGTACCTAAGCTTTACACATGTACATACAATTGCACTACACTTATTTTGAAACAGTGAAAGATTGTATAAAATAGTAAAAGGAAACTAAGTAATTTATCTTACATGTTTATGGCTAGTGTACATGTAGTTCCACCTACACAAAACTACAAGTCTTCACATTGACTATCATAGTTTCTTTAACAAGCTGGTTAATTGATTCCATAGTGATCAGGGGAGTTGGGTCTTTGTATACTCTGAAATACAGACAGCAATAGCTTTATTAGACAAAAGTAACACACAGAGGGAAAGAGGGTTGAGTTGTCACTTCCTTCCTGGGTCTACTATAATCTTATGTACAAAAATAAAAGAAGCATATACTTCCTCTACAAACCACATTTGAAATTTGTTAATAAACATTTATCAAATACTACAAGCTATTAGTATTTAACGAAAATCACTTATATTTCTCTCTCTAAATATGACAAAAACATGGTGAAAAATAAGACTTGATTTTTTTAAAAAACACAGGGCAAAGTAAACACACATTGATGTATTTCACATTTTACTCTAATTACACCAGTATGTTTATACTTGCAAGACAAGTAGTCCATAATAATATGGACACATCTACCTTTGTCTTTATTCAACTGGTACCTTCATCAACAACAACAGAAAAACAGTACAGTTTAAACACGAGCTGAGAATTACACTGAAAAATATAACTAGAAAAACCTTAATAATAATAATAAAAAAGCTGGAAACAGTAGAAAAAATAAAGTAGATGAGAAAAGTAGAGCTAAAAAAAAGTTCCAGCCTTATATTTTAACTGTCTTAAAAACATGTTTTTTTAACAGCTGAGTAACATGAAGAAATCTTGCCAAAGTTAGATTAAATAATTCTTTTATTACAATTCACTCATCAGTCAAAACAACTGTAAAGCCATGTAGATATACCAGTCAACAACTTGTAGTGAGAATATAAAGCTTCCAGTTTGTAAAGTGTGTATTACATACAGTTAATAACAGAAACAAATATGAGAGTATTGACTAATTATCATTCCCCTTTCTCAGTCTACTACAGAAGGTACAACTGGTGTTGGCAAAATAAAATGTTACTTGATACATAAATATGAATACCAATTTCTAGTTGAAAACATATATCCATTAAAAAAAATTAATTTGCTTAAAATTATTAAGTGCAAAAATGTCTAAAAATCAAGCTGTATAAAAATAAGGCAGTACTTGTGCTTCAACAAAAATAAAACCTAAACATAAAAGTGTTTCAAAGAATGTTTAAAATATTCTAGTTTTAAATTTTAATACCAAGTTTGTTTTTGATAATCTACAACTAACAAACAGATGGCAGTAGTTCTCTGCATTTATACAATCATTCTAAGTTAACTATATTATTTTGAAAGCTACTGTTCCACTGTACAAGTTTTACTCTATGCAGTATCCAAGACACAATGGCTTTCCTCTAACTGGAAGTAAGCTAACTTACAAATAGTTACTCTGAAACAAAAAGATAAATTGCTTAGTTACAAAAGTTAGACCTGAACTGCAGTGAAATTATGGTTTAGTTTATATCTAAACAGTTAAGATGTTTTATGGCTATTGTAGCTTCAGCCCATCACATGGGTATTGTAGTATATCTGAGCTTTCAGTGTTGAAAGGTTTGTTTATACATGAAGTTGTTTTTAAAAGTTCTGATTCTCAGTAAGCTTAGTATTTCCCTGATTTTTACTTCAAACTTTATCCTTCTGAGCATTACTTTACAAACCAAATGGAAAATACACAATAACAAGCAGTTTTTGTAAGTCATCCCATCTAATCTTTACATTGCAATGAAGACAGATATCACAGAGATATGTTTCATTCTATAATACACACAGTTGCACATAATATATTTCTGATATTCTTTATACCATATCTAGTTTATCACCCCAATATTTTACAGTGATTAAAAGAACAGTGTGAACAAAATGGTCAAAAAAATTAGAAAGGACTAAAAGTAGGTTAAAATATAACGAGGGTTTATGGTTTGCAAATTCAAACTAGTGACACAATCTTAATCTTGAAAAACTGTGATAAATACTTCACGTACCATTACAGCTCAATACAACACAGTACATGAAATTATAATAACTGATATAACAGAATGATTTAAAACAAGGATAACAAAATAGCTTTTAATGAAATTCAATACAAATCATACCCTAAATCTTAAACCACAAAAATATCAGTTCAGTAAAAACTGATATTTACTTCTTAATCACTATTAATTAAATAATGAAAGATGGTACATTTTTGTTTAAGAACTGTGTAAAATCTAAAACTATCACTGGTATCACTCAATGTGCATTTGTCCAAATCAATTTGTCTGAAAAATAAAATGTTGGCCCACAAAACCAAATAAGCTTATTTGTACATTAAAAAAAAAAAAAACTCTTCAAATATAATATTTTCAAATGGTCTTGATTCTTACATAAAGTTACGAAGTGTTTAAGTTAGGTTTTTATTTCCATGTTTGCATGTTCTTCATTACATTCCTTTGTTTCCTTTTATTTGTAGTAATTTGAACAAATGTTCTTTTACAAGCCTGTTTGTGTTTTCTTATAGCAAAGCCACAGCAGGCTATCTGCCGTGTCCACCAAGGGGAATTAAACCCCTAGTTTAAGTGTTGTAAATCTGAAGATTTACCACTGTCCACCAAGGGATGTTTTAAGCCAGTAAACTAATGTCAATTTACCAACAGGTATATTTCTGGCTAGAATTAAAGTGTTTGGTTAAAGCATTGCCAGAAAAGAAATTAAAGAACAGATATGATGAATTTCTTCTGAAAGTACAATTACTTTATTTTGTTACCTTTGAACTTTCTTCTCTCTTTTTTTTCACTTGTTTATTAGAATTATATTCAGATATAACTTTTGGTTTCAAATTTAAAAAGTGTCATCTATGACAAATAGAAAAATAAAATTAGAGTAACATCTAAATTATTTTTAAGCATGCTGAGGCACAGCTGAAGGTATCCAAGTTGCTTTCCACAGCCAAGACTGCACCAGGAAATTTAATTGGTGAAACAATGGCACACCAAGTAATCACTGGTGTTTTTTTTTGGTGTTAGTTTTAAACACTAAATGATTCCATCATTCTGACTAATGAAACATATAATAAAAAGTAATGAAGTACATAATTCCTACACTGTAATTAGTAGTTTGTGTAATGTAACAAATTTTCTTAACAAATACTTCTCTACTATCAGTTTAATGTTATATCACAAAAGCTACTAAGTCATATTCTTATTTTTCAAAATACATGATATTACGCTATTTTACTTGTTAATCTCTCTTTCTTTTTTTAGCAAGGCACAACCACTCAGTGAAGTTAACATACCTTTTGCTAAACTTAAGTCTTATTACTAGAGCAGTATCAGGAATTTTATTCATCACCAGTTGCCTTTCTCTTCATCTAACTTTATAGCATAAAAAAACAAAAGGCATAAATCAAATTAACTTCTTAGAGATGTAAATAAAAGAGAAATGTGCATTCAGCAAAGCAACCAAGTGCAGATAACTTGTTTTTGAATAACCTTTTAATAAAAATTTAAATATAATGTAATATACTCATATACAATCAATAATTGATGTATGATTTGGTCTAGCTAACAAGTGTTCTGTGTAAATACACCACAACCTCTTAATACTGAGAAATTTTTGTATTTGGTACACATCTCTTATACTTAACACCAAACCTGTAATTTGGAATTATCACTTTCTGATATTTGATTTAGATTACATTGGAGTCTCCCACCAGGATTAAAAAATGCTCACTCAAGATAATTTGGAAAAAAACATTTCTTGCTATATTTTTAATTATTTGCCTGAATTTATTAATGTGCTATCATGCATTTCATTAGGCTATTAAAATGTTTAATAGAAAAACCTAACTTCATTTTGAGTTCATTTTCAAACACAGAAAGAGTGAACTGTAACTTGTAAACTAAATTCAATGATGTTTATTTGAACTTTGGCAATTTCCTATATGTTCACATTACAGAAAACAACACACTTCAAATACCTGGGTACATAGAGTTTTGCACAGTGAAAAATTAACTAAAATAAGTTATTAGTTATTTTATTTTTACAAAGAAAATGCCAAAACAAAAGAAAAACAAACAAAAATCAAAATCTACATACATATAAAGGGTTTATCAAAATGTGTTCAAAACAAATGAATATGAACAAATAAGAGTTTATTTCAGTTTTTACTATAACCTTTACAGATTATATACAGAAAATTATGTATGCAGATACATTTTAAGAGATGGGCAGTTTAATTAATCAATTAATAACCTATCAGCAGTGATTATATGAATTACTTTTTATTTTGATTATTCCAATTAAATCAATCATAATGAAAATAAGCAGCTAATAAAAATTACTTATTTCAATAAACACCATTTTCATTTATTTCACCTATCCAAGTAATCAAAATATTACAACTGTTTGTTTGTTGTTAAGCACAAAGAAACTTAATTGGCAGGAGTGTGTCTTTTCATTTAAGGGTCTTGCTTCAATTACCACTGTTTACCTTGCATTTGTTATTACAAATGCTATCTGTCATTGTCACTAATTTTGAACTTTGACAAGATATAAGGCAACTGGTTGGCAGCATCCAATACAAATTCTTTGGCTACTTAACAATTATATAAAGTGCATATTTAGTTTGTTTTTATGTTGTGTTACACTTCTAAATTAATTTTATAAATGTATTTTTTAATATTATATAACCAGGTACAGATCAATGAGAGGGGTCCAAGAGGACCAGAGTCCATCCTATCTATTTTTGTTCAGGAAATTAATAACTGTATTCTCTAATGTTGAATAAGCTTTCAGTGCATATAGGGAGTTGTCCAGAAGGTTCAGACCCCCATCCATTCTTTTTTTCAGAAATTGGTAACTGTGCTCTTTAATGCTGTCTGGAATGCACATCTCAATTTCTTTCATTATTTAAATTTAGTTTTTAAATTTTTTTCTTCCCATCTCAAACAATAACTATCTTTATTAAGACCTTGAAAAATGTATTCTCTTTTAATGATTTTTCAAATGCTCCCCTTAGTTTTTGTAAAAGTTTCAGTTTATCACTTTCCTTTGGTTCCACGTAAGAGGTTTGGTCATTTACTAATGAAATACAGCTTTAAAAATAGCTATAAAGAATGCTTACACATGATTATATGTATATCTAATCTTCTAATACAACATTATATTTTATTTATAATATATTTATTATATTTACATACACATACTCCTATGTTTGATAGTTTTGTTTTAAGAGTTTCTATTATGGTTTAAAATTATGAGAGCAAATAGAGCTTATGAAAGAGATAATGAAGCCAAAAATAAAAGACTGACCTCAAAGACAAAGTTGCAAATGGACTAAGATATTGGGTGAAAAGCCATCACAAAGATTTGTATCGGCTATTTAGTCAAACAGGATTGCTAGTCAATACAGCAAATATGTCTTCAATTATTCCTAAACAAAACAAAACAGCAGAACTCACTACAGATACAAATTATGGTGTACTCAATTCATTTGACCCAGAAATGTCACATTTGGCTATAGCAACTGGTAAATAAGCAGACTAGAGATTACTGGAATTCTGTAAAAATACACCTATTAAGTTGTATGAATGTGGATGTCATGCCAAGGTTAAAGTTTATCACTACAAAAGGTATATATGTATTGCAATTGAAGGAGCTCCTTCCATAAGAAGAATAGCACATGTCTTTATTTAGGTATGTTTAGATGATTCTTCTGAATTTTTGTGCAGGTATTCTGCATACAATAGTGATATACTTATAAACTGGGTGTACAAAGGTTGCAAAACTTACAAAGTTCTACTTTTCATACACATTACATGGCTACACACACACATTCAGTGGGTCAGTAGAAAAGTTGGTATTGGTCACTTTCCACAGAACATAATTATTTGGTATGACTACTGACAGAAATCAACCAAGGTCTGTGAAACACTACACTAGGACTCTAGTTTGGCTATACACAATTCTTGCTTTCTTATTCTAAATCTCTTTTTTTTTTTTATTCTATCCAGTGGTATACTTCAGTGGTAAACTGTGCTTACCCTTTTTTAATTCAGGTAATACAGAATTTACCCACATCTCATAGAAGGAATAACTTAAGTTCCTATCATGTCATCTCCTTGCCTGGATCATCAAACTTTTTTATTTGCCACTACACCACTGATCCTATCTTAATCTCACATAGATGTTATGAAATCTTCTCTCTACCTCAAAAGCAATCAGTAAAAAATAATTCTCCCATAAGTCTCAATATTTATTGACCATCATAGTGTATTTTCTTAACTTTTGCTGTTTGTTTTGCCTTTGCTGTCAGTGTTCAAAATTATTCTTTGCATAACATTTTCAGAACTTGTATTCTGTGAATGCTTGATATCCCTCTTATAGGTATTAATGTACCTGAATATTTTACATTGATTTTCAATTAATACATTTTGACTTAAACATATGATACATACATACATTAGCTGATACACATAATGATAATAAACTCTCACACTTTTCTATTGGACCTCAGGCTTTTAAAAATGGTTCTTCATGAATTTCTTTTCTAACAACCAGTCATGAAAGTAAAAATTACCCAAGTCTTCAATTTTTTTATTATTTAAATCAGCATGTAATCAATGTAATTCACTTTCAAGCATGTTATTGTCAAATAAGCTTTCCTGTAGGAAGTCACATACCTCATGGGATAAAGAATGAATGTATACAAATAAAGGTTCTATTTCATTTACAGAAGCAATATATCTAAATGGTTATTCCATAATCATGGTAAAAAGAGTTTCACAACAGCACTTCATAAATTTACCTATGACAGCATACAACACTTCCCTCAAAAAAAACTCAGCAAGCATATCTGTAAACTGACTTAAGATTTAATAACAGAAGTAACATAAAGAATACTAAGTTGTAGTATACTCATCAACAGAAGTGCATGCTGGATCACAAGCATAGTAATAAGAAAATCCATGTGCACACATAATAAGGCAGCACGGTTTACGTTCCACACTGAACCACTCTGTTTTAGAAAATTAATAATTTATTACAGAGTAAGAGATTTTTTTATTTCTACACTTAAATACCTGGATAATAAATGTTTCACACGTATGTGAAATAAAAATTACTAAGAGTCTATGCAAATTCTAAGTAAAAACAAGGAAGCAATATTAAATTTATTTCTATGTACTAGAACTTATTGAAGTCAAAATATATGTAGTAATGTTTTGTGATGACATATATACACTATACCATTTTTCTGTGTATGAACAAATGAAATAATCAATATCCTGAAAGGGAATGGAATCCACAATTATTTATATTACTGAACCTATCACTGAGGAGATACTTATCTTATGCAAGTCTAATCAGCATACATAAAAATTGAAAAATAGTCCTTTACAGTTTATAGAACATAAATTGCAAAAGAAAGTAGCACACATGATGGTTTTTGTGAAATCTTATCTTGAAACATTATGGTTACTTTTTTTGGGTGACAATCAACATTAAATTATATTTAATAAACACACTGTTTACATCATATGTACAAGCTGCATCAACCATTTCATACTGATGCTACCTTTTAATGCTTTCATAAGGCTTAATGAGCAACATTGCATATGTTCCCAAAACAGTGAACCATATACAGATCCCCTATAGTAAGCACTACAATTCACATGTGTGAATTTATAATATGCCTACAGCAGTAATTCTGCAATGCAAGTGTAATCATTGTCATCAGGATGTAAATAATCCAAACTGTTAATTAAGTTAGATAAGGACTCCTGAAGAAAGTTAAAAGCTCACCCTAATAAACAAAAACAAAAGAGAAAATACCAATACAATTAAAACCAAATGTTTATTAAACATCCTTTTAGTTTTCTCAATCAAATCCTGTTTAACAGATACAAAACTCAAAGTAAAGGAAATATTAGTTTTCCCAAACCATGTTTGGAGGTTTCACAGTTGTTGAACAATAACAAGATATTGTTACAAACCAGTATGTAGGGAGTTTCATCAACAAATTTAATAGTTAGTACTTCAGTCAGCTAAATATGAATAAGAATGCATGAATATAAATTCTGTCAAACTACTAGTTTTCTTGATGAACAAACTGGAAATATCCAAACAATAAGATATGTCATTATTAAAATAATTACAAATTACATGTTCTATTACTACAGACATTATCTGCTATGACAACAGGTTGACAACCAGGACCAAGAATGTGAATGGAAGACAATAGTTTAATGACTGAAACTGATGCAGAACACATTATTACACACAAGGGTAGAAGTTTTATTTAAAAGCTTGGTAGGTACATAAAAACATTTTGGTAGTAGCACAAAATATTATCTGTTCTATGCTGTGGAGAGAAGTGTTTAAGAAAGTTTGGGTTGCTTAAAGCCAACATGTTTGAAAGGAGAATTATTATAATAATAACTATGTCACATCACAAGATATCGGCCACTGATGACTCTTAGTTATTATCTTCACAAAGAGAAACACTTCTTAGCTACAAAAGAATCAGGAATATCAGAGCCTAAGACAATTTACTGAATTGTTTGAGTAAATCACATTTTAATATATATTGTAAATGATGTGAATGATAACTGCTAAAACAATGAATTGTTCTCATATATCTTAAGTATACCAAAAATGGAAAACAAACTAATTATCTCATCTTCAAGTTCATTAATCTTGAAAGAATTTGCTTCTTCTAAATGTATGAAGAGATTATAACACACACAACTTGAAAATATATCCAAGGATAACAACTATCATTTGATTAGAATTAGTTGTATTTACTGAGTGGTTAATTGTGAGCAAAAAATAATAAAAGAAACCAAAAAAAAGAAGAAAAAGTGGTAGTTGGTGCTATCTACAACTTGCTTTCCCTCTCGTTAGCAGTTCAAAATTAGTTACAATGGTAGATATATTGGTAGCTTTGCTACAATAAAAAAAGAAAGAAAAGGGGGGTGACAAGCAAGTCTGGTGGTAATAGAAATCAGCAGGTATGTCCCTTTCTGCTTAACAATAAACATAATAGCAATATTTCAATTACTCAGATAAGTGGAATAATGATAAATAGCAACAAGAAACCTTAATTTTGATTACCTGATTACTTTTATGACAAATAATATAATTGGAATTTTGATTAGTTGAATTATTGCAACAATTAAAAACAGTAATAATCAGAAACACTAATTTTGTTTAACCAATCTAATCATAATTTCAATTAACACTTTTGCAATTATCTCTGTATAATAAGCACGAGAATGTGCACGCTAAGTATTTGTACTATAACTTTTCATACAACATGCATATCTTCACAACATTTTGTAGACTTAAGCATTTTGTGTACAAAAAAAAAATCAAATGTTTAATGAAATATTTTTACTAAAGATTTGCTTGTGAAAATAGTGTTTCATTACTAGTCTGAGTGCAAAGTGATTTCATGTTATAATTTGAAAAAAAACTATTTTTCCTCTCAAAAATTTCAAATATTATTTGCATAATCTCTGAAACCTCCCAAATACATCTTATATGTTTACTTTCAGTAAAATTTTGTGTTTTATGTTATTTTCAATACTCTAACTATGTGGGATCTGTCACTTAACTAACCTTGTAACCATCATAAAAAAATTATGAAATAAATATAAATCATGCTAACTCCTTGCTAGAATGACTACATATTATTACATGAAAATATAAATGTTTAGTCTAAGTAGCTTATGTCTCATGACACTATATATGAACATGTATATTTATTATTCTGATTCTCCAGACCTTTTGTTTAATTTTTAATGTGTTGTTCACGCTTAAAAAAATGATACTTATATATATATAAACACACACACGTACATACAAGTGAATAACCAAAAAATCATAAACAACTATGTTGATACTACAGAATTTCACTGCAACTTATTAAGCTTAGTAGCAAAGGTTTTTTTTCATATATTTTATAAAATATGAAACTTTGAGCAGTTTAAAACACAATCTACCTCCTAGAAAACTTTAACTGAAAGAATTGGGAAACCGTTCCAGAGGTAGATAGGTATTTCATGTTTATTGGCACAAAGCTACTAGGCTATCTGTGCTAAACAAGATGTAGTATACTATAATGGTATATGGAAATTAAGGTAAAAATACATAAAATATGTAAAATTAAGACCCGCCAAGAAGACTAAAGCATTAAGTTCAAACTTGCTGTTAGTCACCTAAAGTTGGCCTTTCCAGTCCTGGGTTCAGGTCAAAATAAAATTAAAATGTGTAAATGAAATCATGCTAAAACAGTATATAGTCCAATAAAACCCTTAAATTAAGTTAAAAAGACCAATGGCTCTTAAAAATGTAAAAACATCAGTGAGGCAGCCAGTATCACCTATGACATTGGCTAATGTCAAAGGCAAACTTAACTTAAAAATATGTTTAAAATGGCATCATCATTCTTGGATGTAATAATGGCATGATAATAAAACATGTACAATTGTGACCTGAGTGCCACACAGACCACATACTGGTGCATCAGTACCAGATAAAAGGAAATGGTGAGTTAAAAAACTGTGACCAATGTGTAGCCTAGCCAAAACAACTTCCTCTCTTTCTTCTTTACAGAAACAAGATGGCCAAAGAGCTAAAAAAGGCTTGATTTGAAAAAGCTTATTATTTCGTTGCTCACTCCAGGTTGACTGCCAACTGGTGTATAGTTGAGTTCTAATAACTGGACCATAGTCCATATATGGAACAGGTGTGGTGGTGATAGAACCAGAGCAGATGGGCTTTGCTGCTCTGTCAGGTAGCTCATTCCCACGAATACCAACATGACCTGCTATCCAAAGAAACTGTACAGAGATAGGTGATAGAGTGAGATGGGCCAGTTTATTTTGAATATTGATAGGAATAGGATGGAAACATGGAATGATGTCAGGGCCAATGGACAGCTGAGTGAATCAGTATAGATCATACAATTTGTATATTGTATAGTTTCAATACAATTCAGGGCAAGAGAAATGGCATACAATTCAGCAGTGAACACAGAAACTGTAGAGGGGATTCTGTGTGCTACAATAAAAAAAAGATATCAGTAGGGGGTATCTGTTCACTGATGGCATTAATCTTTATAATGAACAGTGTGACACTCAGAACACAGCCCTGAGGGACTCCAAGTTCCTGTGGGAAAAACTTGAAAAGTGTTGAGCCCACACAGACTTGGAATCAACAGTTCATTAAAAAATGCTTAATAAAAAGTAGCAAATTGCCACACAATCCATATGAATAAAGGTCTCGCAAGATACCATATCTCCATGATGTATCATAAACTTTCTCTAAATAAAAAAAATTGAAACAAGATGTTGTAGCTTCAAAAAGGCTACTCTGACTGATGTTTCAAGGCAAATTAAGTGGTCTATCGTGGAGCATTGTCTTTTGAACCCACACTGAGTGGGTGAGAGAAGGTTGTTTGATTCAAAGAACCAAATAAGACAAGCATTAATCATCCTCTCTGAGGTCTTACCGAGACACTCATCAAAGCAATGGGATAGTAATTCAAAGGAATCTTTGGATCCTTCCCAGGTTCAAGAATATGGAGTACAATAGCTTGGTGCCAAACATCAGGAAAAACATTCTCCTGCCATATCCAGTTAAAGACAGCCAGGAGAATGGTAAGACAAGCAGGAGAAAGGTGACGTAGCATCTCATAATGTATATCATCAGGTTCAACTGATATATTGCCAGACTGATGAAGCTCAAGTTTGAGTTCCACCAGCATAAGAGGGTGATTGTAGTCATAGGGATGATCAGTCAAAAAGGAAAGAGGCAGATGTTCAGCTTGTGTTTTATTAGCTAAGAAGGAAGGGGATGAGTTTGAAGAGTTAGATACATGAAAGAAACATTCACCAAAAGTATTGGCAATGCTCTTAGCATCACCAACTTCATGACCATTGAATATTAAAACAGAGAAGGGGACAGAAGTATACCATCCACTCACCTTCCCAATCTTATCCCATATGATATTTGAACTGATGGTTGAAGAAATGATGGAGATGTATCTGATCCAAGTTTCTATCTGGCTTTGACGTCTAACTTGCCGAGCCTGTGCATGGGCTTGCTGAAATGCAATGTGGTTTCAGAGCGTGAAATATCTATGAAATTCATCCCAAGCACGTTTCTGAGCTTTTTGTATTATAGAAGAAGCAGAATTCCACCAAGGACGGAGATGCTGTAAGAAAGATGTTGAGGTTTTGGGGATGCACTAACCAGCTGCTTGAACAACATAGTTAGTTATTGCTGCTACACAATCATCTATCAATGATTTACATAAGATGGAAGGATCAAGTTCCAAGAGAGCAGTGAAAAAGGGCCAGTTGGCCTGGTCCAACTTCCACTTAGGCACATGGGTCAGGGTGGCACTGACCAAGGCCAATCCCTCTCAATATGATAGGAAAATGATCACTACCTTGTGAATTGATGTCAACCTCCCAAGAAAAGGAGAAGATAGAAAGATCTATAACAGTAAATGACTGAGTGGGTGCATAAAAATAAGTGTAAGAGTCAGTTGGTTGGTTGATTTAGTGTTTTATGGCACAAAGCAGCTAGGCTATCGGTGCCAAACATCCAGTAAAAATAAAGTAAATGTAGTAAAATTCATGAAAGGAAATGAAGGTAAAACAAAACAGCATTGAAAAACAGAAAAGCATAAAACTAATGTTGACACCTAGTCTACAATGTTAAGGGAGAAAGCAGAGTAAGAGAAGTTGTAAAGGACTTTCTGTAGCATAATGGTAATGATCATAACCTGCCAGGAAGATGAACAGGCAAGTACAAGAATCACTGTCAGTCACCTGAAGTTGGCCTTTCTAGTCCAGGTTCCAGGTTATGTGTCATTATAGCCAGTATCAGAAAGTAAAGTAATAAAAGTGTTAAAAGACATGCAGCAAAATTGTAATAATAACTTGCCAGGATGACTAACGGGTAGTTGAAACAGCAGCGTCAGTCACCTGAAGTTGGCCTTTCCAGTCCTGGTGTTGAGTTATTTAATGTCATGGCCATTTTCCAATTTCAAATCGAACTAGAGAGATTGAGACTCTTAAAAAGGAACCACAATTACAAAGGTGTAATAAACAAATATCAAACAAAATAAGATACAGAGAGAAAACAGTGATGGTACGACCCAAGTAAATACAGATGGCTATAGCCTCCAAGGGCATATTCAATGACAAGGACCTGGTGGGCTATATTGATCAACCAGCAGTGCTACACCTCCATGTCCTACACATGACCTGTCATTTCGGTATAAGGAGTATTGTCAAATTGCGACTGTATTGATTGGTTTTAAAAATGTTTCCTGTAATGACAGACATTTGGGATGATAAAAGTCAATCAAATCTTTGATATCATTCACCTTTGATTAAAAACCTCAACAGTTCCATTGGATTAGCATGGTCATTTTTATTTATTTTGGAGGAGAATATGGCAAGAAGACCTACTGCTTGTGACCACGCTTTTTTTCTTTACTGGATGTGGGTCGGTCACTCTCTAGTGATCCTGTTCTGGATTGAATAGGCAGGTCAGTGTTTGTAGACTACGTTCCAGTGATTGAGGATGTGAATGAATGGTTTGTTTAATTTTTATGATGTCAGGAGGTAAAGACCCCATGGAAACACCTGGGTTACAACAAGGTGAAGTTTGGCAATGACTGGAAAATGTGGTAGGGACAGAGATAGAAGTAGATACTTATTCGTTAACTTTGTTAATTTCAAAGTATACTAGATTAAGATGCACTGTTAAGGATTCTGTAGAAGGCATGGAAAAGCCTGTCTGGACTCCTACTGTAGTAGTGGAATGGACTACAGCAGCATGAATCTGAGATGGAATTGGAAATAGTAATTTCTTAGCCTCTGGGTAAGTAATATTATGAACTCTCTTTAGATGTTGTACTTCTTTCTCTTCTACCCATTTAGGGCAAGAAGTAAAATAGGAAGGATGTGGGCCATTACAGTTAATACAATGCAGTTCTAGTTGGCATTCAAAATCATCATGGTCTTTACCAGCACAATGGGCACATGTCAAGGAACCATGGCAAAATGTTTTTGAATGACCAAATCATTGACAATGAAAACATCTAACAGCATTAAGAATATAAAGCTATACCTTAAAATTCAGATACCCTGCCATGATTGTGGTAGGAGGATGTAATGTTGTAAATGTTAATATTAGAACTTCTGTCGAGTCCATAATCTTGTCTCTACAATAAAAAATTCAGCACATGGCTGTAACACCTTGGCTGGTGAAACCTGCAAGGATCTCTGACTCTGGAATGGTCTTTAAATCCTTCTCAACTATAACTCCTTTGAAAGAATTCAAAAAAGAATGAGGAGTAACCTCAATGGGTATATATATCTCAATGGCCTTTGATTTCAAGAGGAGTTTGGAATGTTGTGATGAAGCTGTTTCCACTAAAATGCCCCCGAGACCGTAATTTTTTACCAATTTAGGAGAGCAGCAAGCCCTTCTAAACCCTTCCAAAGAAAAAATGGAGACATCAGCCCTAAGGGTTTTTCAGTTAAAGAATGTATAACTAAAAATTGCTAAACAGATTGAAGTTGTGAGTTTAACCATACCGAGTCATCAATGTGTGGTGGCTTGCCAGTAGTTGGATCTTTCTTTATGCTGTCATGCTTGTTTACTTTTTTATTTGAGGGGTATCCATAATAAAAAAAAAGAATATTTCGGTGCCCACTGACCCCACCCACCATGGAGCCCTATGAGGAGATGCACTACAGTGCCATATAAGGTCACTGCAGTGATGCCAGGGTTTCGTGAGCACTATGCCTGAACACCAGTATCAGACATAATGTCCACTATACCCGTTGAGGATGTCCCATGTTGGCACTCAGTTGACCCTGGCCCAAATGGACTAGCCGATTGATCGTGGGGGGCACCCCAAGACTGCCCGTCTGCAAGAATTCAAGGCCAAAGTGGTGTGTTGGAGTTGGACCCCTGAACCACCAGTACCCTCTTCTCCCCTTCATGGGTCACCATGCATAGCAAACACACAGGTAGATGTTTAGATCCAAGAGAAGTTAAAGTACAGAACCTTCCCTGGGAGGTCCCCTCACCATGTACAGGAATCCACATCGAGGGGCCCTTTCCAGAGATTAAAATGGTAGGGAAAACCACTTTAGGGACATTCTAAGCTGTTGATTGGTTATTCGTGTTACATACTGTAGTAAGAGTATATAAGGGACTGTTTCAAAAAAATGGAAAGAGTTGAATGGTTCAGTACATAAGCCATATCTAAGCAAAATAAAAATATATGAGATTCTTATTTTATATTCTAGTTTCCAAATATTAGTAATTTGAGTTCCTAATTTGTACAGAATTACACTTAGTATTTTGACATCACAAACACCTAATTTTAAACAGCCATGTCTTCAACATACCATGTGACTCACTAAAATCTATATTTAAATGTGTTCTTTTAATATTTACTTTTAAATTAAGAAATTAACTCATGTATAATATTAAAGTTTGAATGATATTTTACAAACTTACTGATATAAATTTATAAAACAATACTTCAATAACATTTTGAATGCAAGTCAACAAACACAACTGCATGGCCTTTGAACCCTGACCTATTGCAAAAGGGTTAATTAATTAGTTTTTGTGACACAAATATATGTAACAGTTGCTCACAGGTAATACATTATATGAATTAAAAAACCCAGCTCTAACATAAATAGAAAACCTTCTCAGACCCTGTCCAACATTATTAGCTAACCTACACACACAAAGAACACAAAAATGACAATGTTTTACTGTTACAAACACAATTATACATATTTTGTATAGCAACAGCAACAAAATATTCAAATTCTATGCATTAAATAGAATCAATTTCAACTCAAAGACATGGAAGGAAAAGGTTAGTCATCTTTAATATTGTTTTGCACAATAATTCCTTTTTTTAAATTGTTCACTTTAAGAGAGATAAACAACTTATTTTATCGAATGTAATTTTCTGTAACATGTACTACATAAGAATTTCATTAACACCTTATAATCAACAAAATAAATAATAGTAATATTTATACTTTGGGATGCTTTGACGTAATTTTTTTTTCAATAAAGTCAGTATGTACAATAAGTTAGAAGAGTTGAGTAAAACTAATAACAATATTTCTGAAAGATATAGTCTGAATTTACTATTTATTTGTGAGCAATATGTAAAAAGACAGTTCAATATGTGATTGCAAAATAGATCTGAATTTAATTAACAGAGATCTGATTTTTCTACCTGAAAATTACTTCACTTCTTCAAGAAATCCTGTATTAAACAGATTTTTAAACTGCAAAACTGGAGCAGCCTGACTCTTACACCTAAATTAAAAATGGTTATTAAAAGTTCAAAATATTTAACTTTTATTTAATGTTCTACAATATTTCCAAATACATTAACATTAGCACTGGTTCTGAAATAATTCAACCACAATATCTAATTTGCTACTCTGTGCTATTGAAAACACAGCTTTGCATGTAGTTCACTCAACTTTGTTATCTAACTCACTTTGCCTTTAAAAAAAAAGTAAAGCATAATTTTCTAATATCTAAAAAAAAAAAAAACATTTTCTTTACAACGTTTTGACACTTTATGGGTTAAACCTTTTCACTAATAAAAATATCTTAGAAATAAGGCCTACACCTTTAATCACCCACTAAATATTTATCAGCTGTTACAAGTCAACAACAGTGCTATAAACTAAAAAAAACAACAAATTACCCAGTACTGGCATTCTTGCCACACACAAACAGATGGAACTTTAAAGACAGGAGATGTATTACAATAATGAGCAAGTTAAGTAGGCTTATTACATTCATGACTCAAGGTGACCAAAAGTTTAATGCCTTTATCCTAAAACTGGGGCATTTTGTGCATCCTGAGAAAAGTTCTCAGGGCATTGAGATAAATCACCAAAAAAACAGAAAGTCTGATCAGTTAGAATTCCAGAAATCACAAAGTACCAAGTTCAAATATACTATAGTAGCTACGCATTTTAGTAAATTATCTTTTGCAGATAGGAAACAGCAATAAAAAGAAATTCTGAATGAAGAAAGGTGAGAATCTTCACAATGGACATCACTATTTTTGTTTTAATGTCTAACTGATCCTTCCAAAAACAGTGTAAACATCTCCTAGACATCCTTTAAAAGATATTTATAGTTACTTTGGCCTGATTCCAAGACTCCTTTACATTATGGAATGATTGTTACTATTGCCACAGAACTCTGCAACTGCTGTGTGCCTGTAATCAAATCTTTACATGCAGTACATGCTAGAAATCAGATTTAAATACCCTCAGTGAGTGAAATCATAGCAGAAAACACAAACATTGAAAGATTATTACATCATTTTTCTTATTTGTAACAGTCCTGACTTCATTATACCATTTCTCACTAACCTTATCTGTTTCATTAGTTGACTATATAAACAGTTGACCATTAAAAACTATCTACCCTTGAAACTTCTGGTTGTAACCCACAGAAATTCAATATTTTTATATCTATAGTTCCCACAAACTACTGTTCAGTCTTCAAAAAGAGCCCTTCCATCTCTTCCTTTAAAAAAACTTATTACTACAAAATAACTTTAAACCTGGAATTTCAAATTAATTCCTGTTATCAGTGTTCTCCAAATTTATCTAAAGTTTAAATAATCTCCATAACATCACTGTTCACAACTTCATCCAATGCTCAGTGATTCTAATTTGTTCCAAATACTCAAGACATTAAGAATAATAGTAGGTATGTTTATTCTTGAATTTACTTTAAATTTATAACTTAGTATGCTCTAAATCTCCTTGTTACCCTAGTTATCCTGTCAGTTTATTGATACCAAATCTTCATAGCTCTTTCATGAACCACAAGTTCAAACCATCTTTATCCTAAGAGTATGAGTGAGGATTGAAGTGCACACACAACCACCTTGTACAATGTACTATCATCAAGGTATTCTGAACCTTATGTTAGAGTTATCAACTTTGAATTTTACTTTACACTGCTGATATTGTGAAAGTTCGTGTGAAAGAAACTTCCAGAGATACTGATAAAAAAGAAAAAAGCAACTGAAGATACACATTTAGAAGGTTCTAGAGGTTATACAAATGTAAATTGTGTAATAAAAAAAGTTTTCCTTTTTCATGTGAACTTCACCTTGCACTTCAACTTGTCAGAATCTGACCTGCTTATCTTTCATCCAAATACTTTACTAACATAACCCATTTTTTGTATACAACAGACTTGTACTGTTTACTGATAGACTGCCAAATTTCATGAAGATATGCGTAGTTAGTTTCGGAATAATATTCAGCATGAATTCTCCAATACAGACTTGGTCCACTGGATCAAACTCATGCACATTTTAGTTAATGATCATCTTTAGGGCTTCCTCAAACTCACTACCATTATGCCTACATAGAGGCTATCTCAAGCAGTACTCCACCCAACCAATAAACTATCCACCATGTCTAGGGGCAGATAATGACTTGGACCATGGCCATGAGTTTCACTCTACATTGTGAATTTCCAAGTGTGTAAATAAAACAGACAAGTTAGAGAAAGAAACTGTTACTATATTACTACTACTACTACTACTGTGTTTTCACATTGAAAAGAGAACTCAAGACATTGTGTTAAAAAGTTATTTCAATGTGGTGAATTTGGTAGTCTGAGCAAATCTGGTAGACTACTGAGAAGCATCAACAGAAGACAAGAAGAATGTTTTTCAGAATGGCATACCAGCTGTTCTGAGATACATTTTTATTTCAAGTGGGTTTCTTGTCATCAAGAAGACAAGAAGTTTTGTTTGTAATGTGAGGGAATTAAAATGTCAAAAGCTGTGTAAATCCCACTAAATGTTTTTTTGCAACATACAGCTGTAGAAAAATTTTTATAATTCCTTGTTACAAGGACTTTCATAAAACACAGAACTGTTTTATTTTTTACTTCAAAGATGAATTATATGTTCAGGTATAACAAGTTTAAAGAACAGATTTACAGCTAATAGGATAATTAACACAGCATGAGAGTAAATAAAAACAACAAAAAACACTGGTAAATGTAAGACCTAAAGTTGATCATAAAGCGATATCAACCATTTGGTCATATATCTTGCTGCTGTTTTTGGTAACAAGGGTAAATATTTGGTGTAGCTGTGAATAGCTTAGACTAAGGATATTTTAAAACATTGTACATATTTGTTTTATATATATAAAAATGGCCATTTTTACATCTATAATTTTCTATACAAGTTGGTTCTCTTGTCATCATGGGAAAATGTTTGTTTTGAATTTTGCACAAAGCAACATGATGGCTATCTGCATTAGCCATCCCTAATTTAGCAGTGTAAGACTAGAAAAAAGGCAGCTAGTCATCACCACCCACCGCCAACTCTTGGGCTACTCTTTTACCAATGAATAGTGGGATTGACCGTCACATTATAATGCCCCCACGGCTGAAAGGACGAGCATGTTTAGTGTGACAAAGATTAGAAACCATGACCCTCAAATTACGAATCAAGTGCCTTAACAACCAGGCCATGCTGGGCAAACAATGTAAATGATACAAATATTTTTATCAGTTTTTAAATGAAGGATGGGCTCCATATTCTCTGTGTCTAGGGCCCTAAACTTCCTTATTCTGACTCTGCAAAGACCTGACTACCACACCCACCTAGTAAGTGCTTTAGGCATACTTCTGATAATCCTTCACTTACACAATAATTCCTTCCAAGTAATTCATTCCTACATCTAGATCATGAGTGCATTTCCTGAAGTGGACATGTCTCTTTCTATCTATAAACCTATGATGGAGTTCTTTATAATTGTTCTTTGGTTCTTCTCTTCCATTTTTATAAAAGAAAACATTGGAAACATTCCTATCCAAGAGTACTTTACAGGAAATATTGGAATGTACCTAAATCATGCACAAATAAATCCTTCAGTGGTAAATAAAACTACTGACAGATTAAAAACAGATAACACATCAGGTCAATACAATGTTTCCCCAAGGTTTAGAGAAATTCAGACAAAATACCACTTTCTTTTTCATTGTTGGTAGGTTAGTAGAAAGTGGACAAGTGTCCAATGGTGGAAAAATTACAGAATTCTAGTTTGATAAAAAAACAACAAAAAAACTGAATAATTTAATGTAATATGCCATTATAAAAAAAACAACAAATGTGGGGTTACTTAATTCTTTCAGCACTGGGTTGGTCCATGGAACTGATCTTGTAATCATCTTGAACTTGTTAAAGTTTTTGTACTATAACTTTTAAATTAATAAGTACATGTTCACAAAATTTGCAAGTTTATCAGTAAACACTACAGAGCTTTCATATGCAAAACATCAGATTTTTTTAGATGTTTTTCTCATGCCTTTTCTTTTCACATGTTGATAATTCAGCATGCAAAGTAATTTTAAGATTAAAACTACTTTCATGCCTTAGAAAGTTTTTAAATTTCATGTGCAAAATCTTTAAAACCTTTAGATAATTATCAGGTGTTTTTAAGAAAAAAAATTATACTTTGCCAATTTCACTATCAAACATCTGTGTAGGTTCAGTAGATTTGAATATCCTCATAACTACCATAATAATTTAGGAAATTAATATAAAAATTATGTCTTTTTGTCCTAGAATGACTACAGCTTATGACACAAAAACAAATGTTTAATCAAAATAGCTTAAATCTCATAACATTATGTATATATATTATTTTTAGTATGTTGACCTTTCAATCATGCTTGACTAATATTACAGAAGTTACAACAATGTGGTGCACTCACGTTAATGTATCCAAGAGTATAAAACTGACCTGTCTTGGATGTGCTTTAGTGGTCTTGTATTTTATACAATACTATCACATTTCAGTTATAATATATATGTATTTAGATTATTACTATTTATGAACAGGTTCTTAAACTTACTTTCTTAAAATACAGAACAGTAAATAAATAAGTAGAGCAAACAATTATATCTTCTAGTTACAAGCTAGTTACTCATTTGCAAAGGTCACTAAGCCTTATTAAAATTTACACGTGAAGGATGCATAACAAAATAATTTTTTGAAGTTTTATATACACATTCTGAAATAAACAAAAATCTTACATTATTATTTTAATACCACAGACTTCCACTGTAATTTATCACACTTATTAACTAAACTGTATTTGGGCCTAAAAAAGATATGAAATTTCAAGCTCACTAAACTTTTACCTCACCTTTTTGAATCTAAGCTGAGTTTTGATTGGCTATTCATACTTTGTAGACAGAAGTAAGCACACATAAGCATGACTTTTTAAAAATGGAAAGAGATGAGTGGATCTACTGTGTTTGATTCAGTACATGTAGCAAATATTCAGCAAATAGAAAAGACAGAACTTTTTGTATCTGATATTCTAAGCTTGTTGATATTAGTAATCTCAGTTGCAATTTCATAAGAAACTATAGAATATGTACTTGAACATCACAAGTACATAATTTCAAACAGTGCTGTATCCAACATACCATGCAACACATAAAAACTGATGGTAACATACATTTTTTTAACATTCACTTTTAAATTCATAAACTGAATAATGTATTATACAAAAATGTGAATTTTATTCTAAAATTTCATACCAAACTTTCTGACATAAATTCATGAATTAGTAGTTCAATAAAACTGAATAAAACAAGTGATGAAATGGCCTTTGACCCATGTGTATAGGGTTGAAGAAAAGTTCCCTTACAAGTCTTAAATTTTTCATGGATACTATTTGTCATTTACATGCACACTTCTAAAACTTTATTAACCCACGGACCCTTTTAAATTTAAAATGTTATCATGGACTTCCAAAACTATTAATATTCTTTGTTTTGAGAAAAACATACATTCCATGTACATGTAAAGCTGTATTCTAAATTTAAATGTTTTTGTTGATATAAATTTAACTTATGAACTTTTTTTAATTCTATAAATTGTATTTCTTAAACCATTTTTATGAAAAAAACACAACTCATGAACCAAAAAGCTGATGGAACCCAATGAGGTATGCTAATATTGATGATAAATAGGGTGTCAACTTAGATACACTTAGATTTTTGTAAAGCTTTTAATATGGTGCTATAAAGAAGATTAGTTAAGAAATTCACACTAATGGATAGGGAAAGACTAGTTAAACTGACTGTATGATGGTTGGATAAGACAAACCAAAATGTTCTTATTAAAAAACTAGTTTCAGCTACTAACGATGTTAAACTTTTGAGTATTTCTAGCAGAATTGAGGATACCAAAGTACTCCAGTAAGAAATGGATCAATTGCTAAGTTTGAGAAATATACGGAATATGTCCCTTAATAACAGTACATACAAGATAATGCAACTGAGTTATTATTATTGGATTATGCAATTAACATAGATGGAAACTCAATCAATAATGCAATAGAAGAAAAAAACACAAAGAACAGGTTTTGGCATAGTCATAGTTAGGTCACTAAAGCCATCCAGTCAGTGCCAGTAGAATCTGAGAGTAATTTATAGACAAATTAATTACAAAACAGTTTATTATCTCTCTACACAAACCACTAGCTAGGTCTCATTTGGAATACTGTGCACAGTTTAGGTCTCTTTACCTAAATATTACAAACTAAAATTATTGAAAAGGGTTTTGAGAAAGGCTATTATAATATACCAGGAATGGAAAAACTAAAGTTTAAAATATTTTATTCTCTCTTAAGAATACAAGGATAACAGATGATTTTATTTAAAAGAGCTTTCAGGATAGGTTGGCAGAATAAAGGTTTATTTCTTTATAATTAAGCACAAAACTACACAATGGGCTATATGAGTATAAAAACCAGGTTTCTATTGTTGGAAGTCCACAGACAAACTGCAGCGCCACTACGGGGCTAAAGAACAATAAACTCTAATTTTGCTTGTACTCTATTGTGAAAATAAAATGAAAAGACAGAAACTTAAGATTTAAA
Organism: Tachypleus tridentatus; assembly: GCF_004210375.1. NCBI lineage: Eukaryota > Metazoa > Arthropoda > Merostomata > Xiphosura > Limulidae > Tachypleus > Tachypleus tridentatus. The sequence goes on along the minus strand of NC_134837.1, from coordinate 191,889,964 downwards.
ACAAAAGGTAAGAGGCTCCATCTCATATAGTTATACTGTTCTAATAGCAAGACTGTTTCATGCAAAATAAGTTGTCATAGGATGTAGTGGAGGCTGGCATTTCCTTTTCTCAAGGGTAGATGAGCAAGTGAAGGACCAAATGTTCTCTGGTTATTGTCTCCTGCTAGTACAGTGGTACATCTATGGATTTACAATGCTAAAATCAGGGGTTTGATTCCCCTCAGTGTACCCAGCAGATAGCCCAATGTGGTTTTGTTATAAGAAATGCACACTCTCTCTTGTTATCCACACATTAAACAGGTGAGATCATTCATTAAGATCTTTTAAGCCTTTTATCATAGTAAGTCAGGTGTTGTTTTTTTTCTTTTTGTAATTCACTAGCTGTGGCACGAAAATATTCAATTAATTCTTTATTACTTCCAAGTGGGCTAAGGAAAGTAACAGTGGATTATATAATATTAGGTTTCACTCTAAAAATGACTCTGAATAACAAACCCTATTCTAGATCAGGTTTGAAGCACATACAACAATAGTAGTACTTATTATTATGAACCTTCTCACTCTCAGTTGATTTTCATTCAGATTCAATTCACGTGCATAAATCTAGTACCAATTCACACATTATAATTCCTTAGGATATGATAAAATGTAACGCATTGCCAGAAACATGAAATGTATATTGTTAGATTTTGCAGTTAAACACATATATGTAATACACAGTGAAATACTGTGTTTTTGGACTTGTACAGAAATATTTGTAGCAGATGTCAAAATACACAGACTAACATTACAAATGAAATCAAATTTACAAGGTAACATTTATTACCATAACAACAAGAAAAAGTATCTCTTACCACTACAACTACTTTAAACTTTGTGTTCAAGTTGTTGGAAAAAATTACAGTAAACAAAAAAAAATACCATACATTTTGAAAAAAAATATAATGTTGCCAAATTAAAAACTCAAATGGTTTGTGAAAATTTATCATGACTTAAATATCAACAGTATATAATATGATTAATAAGTTATTACGTATTAATAATGATATTATTATCAACTATTATCTGCACTTCAAAACAGCAAAGATGAAAAACTGATAAGCTTCATGAACTGATAGGACCAGATTAATGATATGTGAAGAGATGGGTTGGAGGAAATTTTGTAAAGGGCACTTCATGAACTTAACAAATAAAATTCAATACCTTTGAGTTACTACAGTTTAAACAACATATACATACACACACTGACAAATGGATAGGTAATATATATATATAAAATACTATTTAATAATAAAGTAAAATATTTTTTATAAGGTAATAACTACAATTTGTTGTTAAATGGCCAAATGAATATTTATTAAGGAGTAAGCTGTTAGAAGTTATTAATGAAAAATTACAGGTTTATAACTAGAAACAAGTAAAATTAGTGTTGTCATGGTGACCTAGGTGCAAATGATTTTCAATGAGTCACTCGTTTATGTTGTTGTTTTTTCTTTTAGTTGGAAGCCTTTTCCCCATATCCTCCAAAATTGCACTGTCTACAAGTTATAACCAGGACTGAACTTAATTTAATACCTTATTTAGTCGTTAATTAAAATGTTATTATTACTAAGGATTACTGCTATTATGCTAGTGCTACCAACTTTAGATTTTATGTCAAACACAACACTGCATCACTGTCACTAGCGGTAATGCCTACTAATTATTAGTGTAGAATTGAAGTATTATTCAATTTTAACCAAACTGATTAAATGATTACTTTTTCGTGCACGTCTTAAAGTTAGTTTTGATTATATTTTACAATTAATACAGTGTAGACGATACCATTACCAGTCTACGTACCCAATTTCCAAGACTACCGTTACTGTATCTTGTAGAACTTAGGTCCTGCAATCCTTACTGTTCCATTTTACATAACTTACACATAAATAAAAGTCCAATTGCCAGACACCGAGAAAAAGCTCAAAGTTTATTAGGCCTAACGCTAAGCCTAACGTTAAGTTTCAAACTTCTTAAAACTAGGTACTACTACTAGGAAGAAGGGTGTGATAAAGTGATAACTGAGCGAACAATGTCCTAATTTTGACTGACTTTATTACGCTCGATTTCAAATATACATATATCGAATTTTCATTTCAAACTTAGACGATATTATAATAATTTCATGTGTCAACATATAAGCATACATTATATAGATATCACATAAATTTTTTCAGAAGCAAAACTCACCACAGTACTTGACATGGCAGAAACAGCGCCGCACGAATATATATAATAAAAGGGCTTTGACTTATACAACACCCAATGCAGTGCTACTTAGTCACGTGGTATGCATGGTAATCTTTTCAGTAACTAAATATTTACACGAGGACACACCACGAAGACAGCATGTCGTGGGTGTTACAATGAATAGCATCTCTTTCCCTCTCTCATTCTTTTTCTCTTTTACATATGTAAAATGTGCTAGTATAAATACTCTAAGAAACACTGTTTGCTAAGTTTTAATGGTTTAATTAAACAACCTAAAAGACATGGAAGATTTGCTACTTTGTTTTTAACTATAAAATTATATACTTGTCTGTGTGTGCTGTGCCCATTACGGGTATCAAAACCCGGTTTTTAATGTTTTAACCTTTGACTTAAAGACTAGATACTGGGGAAGGGCAAAGAGAAAAGAAAGTAATATAGCTTTAGGACTCACATACATGCTTAATTTATAAACTCATGCAATTTTGGCCTCACCAAATACTGTTTTGATTTATTTGTATTAGTCTTGCATGTGGTTTTGGGATTACTCGCATTACATTGTACATTCTTTAAATAAAACATAGTATTCAGTACTTTAAACTGTATTTCATTTTAACTCTGTTGAAAACGTTAATATACTATCTCAACATAACACTCTTCTCAGGCGAAAAGCTAAACATGAATAATTAGCCTCAAATTTTTAATGTAAATTTGATAATATTGGTAGTCATTGGTATTCTTCACAGTTTCATTTCACAGTTAAAAAGTAATTAATTTAAGTTGTTGTGGTGAATTTATTTGCTAAATAAATAATAATGCCGAGAATACATGCTCCTGGATGTTTACTAAAGATAGCAAGGCGTTAAAAGAGTAGATTAAGATTTATTATCTATATTTAACAAATAAGCTGTATTAGTTATTTTTCCTTTTTTGAATATTGGGCCCGGCATGGCCTAGCGCGTAAGGCGTGCGACTCGTAATCCGCGGGTTCGAGCCCGCGTCGCGCTAAACATTCTCGCCCTCCTAGCCGTGGGGGTGTATAATGTGACGGTCAATCCCACTATTCGTTGGTAAAGAGTAGCCCAAGAGTGGGTGGTGATGACTAGCTGCCTTCCCTCTAGTCTTACACTGCTAAATTAGGGACGGCTAGCACAGATAGCCCTCGAGTAGCTTTGTGCGAAATTTCCAAACAAACAAATCTTTGAATATTTATTGTATTTTTTTTTGTAAAACAGAAAAATATTTGTATGCAAAGATTGTTATTTTCTGTCAATTTTATAAATAAGCTGTTTATTACTTTGCATTTTACAAGTCTTGCATCATAAAGTGGGATCTGTTACTTTATCCTTGAAACATTTCTTTAATAATAACTTCTATTTCTTCCACTTTCGAACATTTTAAATACACTACGTATTAGAAGTTATAGTTGTATTTTGTTTTATTGTTCTGGGGCTCGATTCCCTGCGGTTAACACAACAATGTGTTAACAAGAAAGCAGAGTTGTTATAATACAATATAATATTTTTTTTCAAACAAGTCGAAATAATGAAAGAACTGGAAACAAACCAATAAGTAGTTCTAATTCTGAAGTTGAAAGACAGATTAGTGGGTTTTAAAAAATGATACAAGAGTCTTTAAAGTGTATCATAATGTTTGATAAGAACTGTATTGTACTGCATTTCACTCTATGACGACACAAATGTCTTAGTTTCAGCTATTCAGTATTAACGTATTATCATAAATCTAAGTAGATTTACCTCAACTCCAAAACCTATACAAAGATAAAGAAAAACTATGATGTACTAATCTATCTAATTTCTATAAGATAAAATTAGGACTCATTACTACGTATCCTCTTTTACACTTTTATTTTTGGAATTTTCTATAACATTCGAATTAGGTTATATTTAATTGCCTTTCAGAAATATCCCAGCTTAGTCGATGTTAACGTAGCGCACACGTAAACTCATAATGATTCAATCGGACAAGTTGCAACACATAGTTAGAACTAAGAATTATCAAACTTACAAAATAACATATCTTTTAAAATTTTCACGAAATTATTTACAAAATAACGTGTTTTTCTTTACGAATGTGGAATGAAGTAGTTTTTAAGTCTGGGGTATTTGGATAGTTATACATTTAGTAGTCTTTAAGTATGGGGTATATGGATAGTTATACATATAGCAGTCTTTAAGTGTGGGGTATATGGAGAGGAGAGTTGTATATTTAGATCCTTCCCCCATTCTCCCTCTGTAGTGCTCCATTCATGTACACTTCTTCTACACTGTTTTTTTTTTTTTTTTTGCTGATTCATTGTTTGAATAATCCTCAATCAATAAATAGCGGGATTGACCATAACATTATAACGCCCCTACGGCTGAAAGGGCGAGCATGTTTGGTATAACGGGGATTCGAACCCGCGACTCTCAAATTACGAGTCGAGTGCCTTAACTACCTGGCCATGCTAGGCCACTTCAAGAAGTACTAATTTGGTTGTGTTTCCATTAGATAATTTTTGTATTTTATCACAGCGTTTTTTTATTATTATTTTTATATCACTCGTGATTAATGGTACACTTCACTACTACATAAGGACTTCTTTTGCTAATTAAAATCTTGGAATAAAACATTTCCTCTTTAGACTATAAAGCCGTACGAAATCAACAACCCGAAAAGTATATGCAACCTTGATATTGTAACATCTCTCTTACTTGTTACTCACTGACTTCAGTTTCTAGCTGTCGCATTTGTGAACAATACCAGTTTTTTCTCTCAAAAAGTTTTGTACTTTGGTCCAGTTCCCCAGTTTTCATCGATCGAATGGGTATTGTAACACTACAAGTGTATATAATGTTTCAACATTTCATCTTAAGAAAGATGGAAAATGGAAAACTGCTGCTTTGCTCATTACTGTTATTTCCAGAAGCATACATGTGTTTTTAAACAAAACGAATTCAAAGTTCTGTCTTTTTTTTTTTATGGGGCAGTTTCATGAATATTACTTTAATATTTCGGTACAATCTCATTAGCTAATTTTTAAGCCAATACTTCAATTTGTTATTTTTGTAAAGCACACTTCTCTGATAATTTTTTTTTTTATCAGTCAAGCAATACCACGATATATTTATTTCATCAGCATCTAAGTTTTTCTCTCTAAAAAACCTGTCTCAAACTTTGCATTCTTACACATATTATTAGCATCTACTACATTAAAATATTTCACGTATCTCTTTCAAAGGGTAGTAGTAAATAACTGCTGATAAATTTTACTTTGAGCAAATAATTATATTTTCCGAAGAACAATTTTCCCAACATGCATTCAGTTCTTGTTTATTAGTATTTTACAAACTATGTTACAATAAAAACATTTTTTGGTATTTGTACCATTAGTTCTAGCAAGTTTGTTCAAAAAGTGAGACATAAACACTTTTTTAAATTGTGAATTATAAAAAGAAGTTCAACATCACTTAGCTACGCTTGCAGAATGCGATCTGCAGCTGAACTACATAACATGTATGTTTGTGTGCTGCAACATGATGTGTATATGGGGGTGTTGCAACATGAAATACCTCAACGTGGTGTGATTGGCCTATCACAAAATACTGTATAAGGCTTACTGCACGAGAAGTGATACGAATTTGCAGCACCTTAATTTATTTGTGTACGTAACTCGTAAGAGGTGACTGAGTAGAGGCGTGCAGAGAGAACAGTACATTAGTGAGTACGTCATAGCATCTATCTTGCAAAGCAAGGAATAACGTAGTGTGGAAATATACGTGCGTAAGCTCAAACGTTATCGTACAAAACAACTTGATTTGAAAGAATTGTTTCGTTTTGTTTGTTTGTACTTAGGCACGTGGACTATCTACCAAATGCTATCTGTATTAAAAACATGTTTTTTAGTGTTACAAGCCTTTGGATTTTCCGCTATAAAACAAATCTATTCACATTCAGGTGTGGTTATTGGCTTCATATGTTTTTATTTTCTTTTAGAAAGAACTTTCTAATTTGGTTTCCCGTTTTATCGACCAATAAAATTATGGAAAATATGGATGTAGTGTTGGTATAATCTCTGGATTGTACTTCAGCATTGTAGTGCCTGTAGAAGCGACTACCACAGGAATTGAGTCCTGGATTTAACATTATAAATCCACTAACCAGTGGGAAGCACGAATAATTTAAACCAATTCTTTCATCCAGATTCAGTATACTGTTTAAATAATTCGAGTATTTTTAAAAAAACAGAGAAGTAGAGGTGGTTTGTTTACCAGTATCATCAGATGGAATATAATTGGTTTCATTTGGCTCCCCCCTCCTCAGTGGAACAGTGGCATGTCTGCGGCTTTTCAACGCTAAAATACAGGTTTCAAAAACCCTGGTGGGCAGAGTACAGATAGCCCATCGTGCAGCTTTGTGCTTAGCTGCAAACGAGTGTTTTGTTTTGAATTTAACGTAATGCTACACGAGAGCTATCTGTACTAGCCGTCCCTAATTTAGTTGTGAAAGACTAGAGGGAAGGCAGCTAGTCATCAACAGTCACCGCGGATTCTTGGATTACTCTTCTGTCAATGAACAGTGGGATTGGCATTATAAAGCCTCTACGGCAGAAAGGGCGAATGTATTTGGTTGGACGGGGATTCGAACACTTCAAGCGCTAGGGATTCGAGTACCCTAACCACATGGCCATGGCAGGCCGAGAATATAAAGAATAATTATATAATAAAATGATGATATTTCGATTTATATCTTGACCAGTATCTTAGTTACACGAAGAAGTTTGGAACTATTGTTTTTGACTACTATGACCATTTGCTATTTGATTTTGAACTGCAGATCAGAGAGAAGACACCCATCGCCAGCTCAGAGGACTACCAAGTTTCATTATTTCTTGCTCCTAGTGGCATGTTTGTGGACTCACGCCGCTAAAAACCGGGTTTCAATATCCTTAGTGGGAAGAGTAGATTTGTGCTTAATTCTAAACAAATATTATTTCTTTTAACTATAAAGAAATAGAGTGACCTGCCAATGTAGGTAGCACCATTTAGCAAAACGTGACGTAATATCAGATAACATTTTTAATTTTTCATTTTTAACATAAAATCTATGTTTTTTTCTTTTAGCAAAGCCACAATCGAACCCCTGATTTTAGCGTTGTAAATCCGCATAAAATGTATTAATACTCGTTTGTTTGTCTGTGTTTGAATTTTTTCGCGAAGCTACATAGCGGCAATCTGGACATAATGTCGCTAATTTTGAACTGATGGGTTAAATTGAGAGCAGTTAGTCAGCAGCTCTTGTGTGATCAACAAGTGGGATTCGAAACTCACCCTAATAGTGCTTCAGTTGTCTTGAAATGCAGAGCGCATTTTGGTTTTTTTTTTCATAAACGGGACTCGAACCACAAATTTGGGAATTTACAACCTTATCACACAAGCTCCAAGTCTGTGCTTGGCTTATTTTTGAATAAAATAAATAAGAAAACGATAAATGCTTACATTTTTTAGGCTCTCTTTAAAGGCAAAAAACTGATGAATTTTTCTTGTTATAATTTTGTAAGCGATTTAATCCAATCGAGTCTTGTTGCAACAGTTTTCGAAACTTTTTAAAATCCTTCACTCTTCCATTATCCATTAAATAGAATTAAATAGAACTAGATCTGTCCAGGTAGTTAGGACGCTTGACTCGTAATCTTTGGGTTGCGGGTTTAAATCCCTGTCACACCAAACATGCTCGCTCTTTAAGCCGTGGGAGCGGCATCATAAGTGACGGTCAATTCTACTATTCGCTGGTAAAAAAGTATCCTAAGAGTTGGCGGTGATATCTAGTTTATTTTTCTCTAATGTTTCACTACCAAATTAGGGATGGTGATAGCTAACGCAGATAGCCTACGTGTAGCTTTGAGCGAAATTTAGAACAAACAAACAAAATGTTTAAATACCTTTAAGAAAGTTTAGGGCTAGGCTTCTCACCAGGCCACTGGATTCTGAAAGACGTGAGTAAAAGTCTCCAGTTCTTGATGACGAGAAACCCACTTGAAATGAAAATGTATCTCAGAACGGCTGATATGAGTATTAACACTTACCGGTAAAAGTGTTAATGCCCATACTAGACGTTCTGAGATACAAAAGTCTCCAGTGAAACTAACCGAGCTCCCTCGTCCAGACGACATATTGTTTTCTTTTCTGATACAGTTATATTAAGATCTACTGTCCCAATAGTCCCCCCTCCAGGGTAGTTTAGCGCAAGTCTTGACTTTTAATGCTAAAAACTGGATTTCGATACTCTCTGTGGGGACACCACAGAAGCTCATTGTATGGCTTTGTGTTTGTTTCAAACTAATATTGCCTGATGCCAAATTTCCTTTATATAAAACGTAAATAGGTAATTCGTTGTACAAAATGAAAAAAATTAGATCAAACCCTATTGGAGCTGTCTGGCCATGTCACACACAGTGCTTCCATGTAGAGTCAACCGGTGAGTGTTAGCTGAGTAAATTATCAAACAGCAGGATGTCATACATACTTCCGCGGTTGTAACCTTTCACTATGAATATTAGTTATTTGCAATTAAAGGTTGGAATCTGTGTTAAGTCTTGAGATCATGGAAGGAAGATGTAAACAGAACTGATAAGGGTCGTGTGAGGCGGAGCAAACACCAGCAGGTTTATTTGGTTTATTTTGAATTTCACGCAAAGTTACATGAGTGCTATCTGCGCTGGCCATCCCTAATTTAGTAGTGTAAGACTAGAGGGAAGGTAGCTAGTCATCACAACCCACCGCCAACTCTTGGGCTACTCTTTTACTAACGAATAGTGGGAATGACCGTCACATTATAACGCCTCCACGGCTGAAATGGCGAGCATGTTTGGTGTGACGGGGATTCGAACCTGCAACCCTTATATGACGAGTCGAGTGCCTTAACCACATGGCCATACTGGACCTAACACCAACAGTCGAGAACTATGAAAGACACTTAGGTGTTGTTAAAACCTAGAATGACATTCTTCTTAGCCATTACCGAATTAATAGGAATAGAAAATGACAGAATGGAAAGAAAACAATGTGAAGACAACATGATAGAACATACTTGGCTGTAAGTTCACTTGAAAGCACTGTTAGAACAATAGTATAGTTCTGGAAAGGAAAAAAAAAACAACGACAACAGGTGATCATGTACCTACATAAGAGCCAAAGATATGAAATTCTAGTTACCTATTAGAACATAATATAATAATGATAAATATTTCATGAAAATCAGTGTTATTGTTAGGCCTTGGTTTAATTGAAAATCATATAAAGACAACTTATATCATGAACCATCATAAGAAATTATATTTTACTTTTCGAAAGCTAACTAGTTTAAACTGGATACTTTGTTTGGAAAAGTACGATAGTGCATGATAAAACATAGAAGAACACACTTACTGATTGACGTAAATCAAGTGATTTTATTTCAACCTGACCACTACCATTTTCATAAGAAATCAGGGTAAAGTAATAATTTGTTTAGGGGTTAAAGAGGTTGTTTGTTTGTAATTAAGCACAAAGCTACATGATGGGCTATCTGTGCTCTTTCCACTACGAGTTTTGAAACCCGGATTTTTGCGTTGTAAATCCACTAACATACCGCTGTGCCACTAGGGCGGAGTCAGGGTTCGATAGAGTGGTAACGGGTGAGCCATCATTAAGAGTTTTATAACTTAACAATGAATCCACCTTAGAATCTATAAAAGTGTATCATGATCAGTACTGTGTAATAACTAGAGTAAGAATAAATGGAAGGCAGCTAGTCATCACCACCCACTGCCAACTCTTAGGCTACTCTTTTACCAACGAATAGTGGGATTGACCGTCACATTATAACGCCCCCACGGCTGAAAGGGCGAGTATGTTTGGTGCGACGGGGATTCGAATCCGCGACCTTCAGATTACGAGTCGCACGCCTTAACACGCTTGGCCATGCCGGGCCGCAAACATGTTTTAAGGTGCTGGAATTTAAATTTTCAACTGTGGGCTGAACGATGAGATCAAAAGTTTTTAGAGTTTAAGAGTAGATCTTAAAACTTCAGTGAATTCATATCAGACATTATTTTTAAAAAACATTACATAACAGCGGGAAAAGTCAGCTTGTAAACGGCGTGAGATCGGCGATGAATATAGAGCTAGCTAACACCCTGTTATGTACCGATATTAACTCATAATTAGTTCGCTCATCTTGAACCATCAATAAAATATTCAGTTCCAGACCAGATAGCAGAGCCAGTATTGTTTGTATATCATTTGTATGTAAATCATTATTTGTATTAACTATTTATAATAACCATTATTATAAACTGTATTATTATTATTTGTATATCAAAACATATTTGTATTAAGAAAGAAAACTGTGTGCACCAATATTATTAGTAAACATTATGGCTTTTGATATATCTCTACATTTAATTAACTTATAAATTAAAATGAAAATGCAATTCAGTTTGAGGCTATTTGAAACTGTAATACGTGACATAACAAATTAGAGGCTCGTCTGAGATAAATTATATGTAACATAATATATTGGGTACTCACGCCCGAGATTTAAACCAGAAACAAAATTCGTTCTAAATTTAGATTGAAATCATAATTGAGTTAATATTTATCAGTGCCAAGCAGATCTGATTATGTCTGAGTTTCAAGGTTTTCTTGAGTCATCCTCCCTTGAACAAGTAGAAAGATATAGCAAAAGTGAACTGCTCGAAATTACCAAAGTATTATAATTAGAGGTTAATAAATCAATGGGAAAATAGCTATAAAAACATATTATTGAAATACTAGTCGATGATGATTTATTGCCTGAGGAAGCATTAGGGGAATACTTTAGCTTCACCACTAGCCAATCAGAGTTGGGTGATAAAGATAAGTTAGACATCCAACTACAACTCAAACATGTCGAGCTTGAGAAAGTCCATATTGAAGCCAAGAAAGAGCATGCCTGTATCGCAGCTGAAAGATAAAATAAACGTCTCGAGGTCTAACAAACTCATATTGAAGCCGACAGCCCCTAGTGGCGCAGCAGTATGAGTGTAGACTCACACTTCTAAAAACCGGGTTTCGATACCCGTGGTAGGCAGAGCACAGATAGCCCATTGTGTAGCTTTGTGCTCAATTGCAGACAAACAAAGCCAAGAAAGAATGGGCTCTATCGAAAACGAAAAAGAGAAATAACAAGTCGTATCGAAGCGGAAAGAGAAAATAAACGTCTCGAGGCCGAACAAGCTCGTATCAAAGCCGAGAAAGAAATTAGACTGAAAAAAATGAAAATTAGCCTTAACTCTGATCGACCAAGACAAAATGATAACTTTGAATCTTATCGATATGTTAAACTACCACCATAGAATGAAAATTAAGTTGATAAATATATCCAACTTCTTTGCGCAGATAGCCCAGCTGTTTTGTGTAAATAAACACTAAACAACCAACCTTTTTGAGAAGGTTGTCCAAACCATGGAAAGGCCCACCGAAAATGGTGAATATTGTTACAAAGTGTTTTAAATGGTAAAGCACATGAAGCTTATGCCATTCTTTCTTCAGAAGATTATATGGATTATGATAAGGTTGAAGTAGCTATTCTCAAGCATACAAATTAGTACTGTAAGTTTATCATTTAAATTTTCGAGGTTATCGCAAGCAGTATAACCAAACTTTTATGGAATTTTACCCACAAAAAAGATGTTTATTTTGATCAATGGTTTAACGGTCTCATTGTCTAATTGAGGAATTTAAATGTTGCACAAGTGACGACCTTAAACTTACTTAGATGAAAAGAAAGCTGAAACACTACATGAAGCAGCTGCTCTTTCCGATGAATACACTTTAACATATGAAACCACTTTTTATAAAAATAAATTCCTGCCATCACAGTAAAAACCGGTGTCTGTTCAATCTACTGAAGTTGAGAATTCTTCTAAACAATCTAGCTCCTCTAGTTTGAAATATTTTCATAGTTAAGACAAAACCTCATCAAAACCATAAAGGCCTGTCTGCCATTTCTGTAAGAAACCTGAACATGTTGTGTTTGAGTGGTGGTGTTTAAAAAAGGAAAGAGAGGAAACACTCTGTGCGTTTGTGTCCACATATAGCTGTAGTTTCACCATGTCAACCGATGTTCTTGTTTTGGTCACTGATATAAAGCCTGGTGTAGTTAGGGCAGAATTTAGATCTTTTGTGCCTGTTGGTTCTGTGTCTTTGACAAACGACACTGTTAATCCCATACTCATGCATATTCTACGTGATACTGGGACGACACAATCATTGTTGTTAGAAGGTATACTGCTTTAGATTCACGTTCTGCTACTGGGGAGTCTGTTGTACCTTAGGGTATTGAGGACGGTTTTGTTAATTTTCCTCTTTATAACATTTATTTAGCATCACACCTGGTATCGGGACCTGTTGTGGTTGGCGTAAAACCTACTCTGCCTGTTAAGAGTGAATTATTACACAATGTAACAAAATTTTCACTATTTTTTGTTCCTGGGCAGAAAGTGTTGTTTCCCAATTGCTTATGTCTAAAGTAAATGGGAAAGACCTATGTTTCTATTCAAACTTTGCTTTTGTGACCTGGATAATGAAATTTTTAAATTTACCCATTTTATAGAATATTCTAGGTAGATTCAGTGCTGAGTTACTGATTAAGAATTTTCTCGAACTTAAAAGAATTTCAAGAACTTTTTAGAATGTTGTAGAACTTACGAGAATTTTCTAGAACTTTCCATAGTATTATGTATACAAGGGCTCACCACTCACCACTTCAGTTTAGCTCTAGCTGCCTAAGTAAAAACATAGGCCTATCTGATTTTATCAAAGATAGCATCAAGAAACTGCATGCATTCTGCTATGTATGTGGCCAATTTATCAAGACAAGAACAAAAACATACTTTGTGACAGCATCTGCTAAAATATGTGAAGCCCACAAGGCATATTTCGGCATGTCTGTCGGGGATCAAGACAAACTTTGGACACCTCATTTTACCTACGAGCACTGCATAAAAACTTTAGAAGGTAAGATGGTCGATTTTGCTTGCTTGAATAATAAAATTTTATATTATAAAAATTTTAGACCTTTTAAAATTCAAATATCTTTTAATCTATTTTTTAAATTTCCAACAGTATAGAAAAAATATCACATATAAAATAGTTTAAATGAACCTCTTGCACATTAATTGTGGATGAAATAAATTTATTATTCATAATAAGAATTTTATTTTGCTCTTTTGCAGGATGGTACAAAAGGAAAAAGAGAGCCATGAAGTTCGCTATTCCAAGAATTTTGCGCGAACCCAGTGACCACTCAAGTAATTACTACTTCTGCATGGTGGACCCTTCCAAACGTCGGGTTGGCAAGAATGCATCTGCTGTCATGTATCCGGACCTTCCATCATCCATTGCCCCAGTGCCACACTGCCCTGAGCTCTCTGTACCCACTCCGTCAGAGAGAAAGCAGCCATCCTCAGAAGAGAGCAACAAATCAGAAGAGGTAGACGTTGAATATCCAGATTACAATTTTAGAGGTGCAGCTGGTGAGAGAAACCCATACTACCCCAACTAAAGAGATCTCAATGACTTGATCAGAGATCTTGGTCTAACAAAGTCGAATGCCGAGCTTTTCTCATCTAAACTCAAGGAGTGGGATTTGTTAGATGAAAGAGTGCAAGTCGCAAGTCAGAGAAAGCGTCACCGACATTTTTCAAGCTTCTTCACTCGTTAAGATGGGCTCTACTTCTGCCACAATGTATTCGGTCTGTGAAAGGCAATTGGAATTGCCTGTAACCCAAACGAGTGGCGCCTATTCATTGATAGCTCACCCAGAAGTCTCTAAGCTGTGCTGCTACATAACGAGAATTAGTATCCGTCTCTTCCCTTGGCTCATTCGGTGCACCTCAAAGAGGAATACAGCATCGTAAAGACCTTGCTAGAAGACTTGAAGTATGATGAGTATGGTTGGGAGGTTATCGGATACTTCAAAATGGTGACATTCTTGATGGGTTTCCAAGGAGACTATATCAAGTTTCTCTGTTATCTTTGCCTTTGAGACAGCAGGGACACCGCAGCACACTACAGGAAGCACTGGCCACAGCGGACCAAGTTCTCTGTGGGGAAGCACAATGTCAAGTGTGAGCTACTATTGGATTTCCAGAAGGTGTTGTTCCCACCATTGCACATAAAAATGGGTCTTATGAAACAATTTGTCATGACTCTTGATAAGGAGTCAGCAGCCTTCAAGTACCTTCGAGACTTCTTCTCTAAGTTGTCTGAGGCAAAGGTCAAAGCTGGTGTCTTCATTGGACCACAAAAAAGATCCTGGATTGCACAGAATTCCCCAAGAAGCTCAATAGAAAGGAAAAAAAGGCTTGGGGCAGCTTTGTCGCAGTGGTTCGAGGCTTCTTGGGCAAACAGAAGGCCGAAAATTATGTGGAAATGGTTGAGGCTTTGGTGAAGAACTACGGCAAAATAGGCTGCAGGATGTCCCTGAAAGTCCACATCATTGACACTCATCTTGATAAATTCAAGGAGAACATGGGAGCATACTTAGAGTAGCAAGGCGAGCGCTTCCACCAAGATATATTTGACTTTGAACGCCGCTACCAAGGAGCATATAATGAAAACGTGATGGGAGACTATATTTGGGGGCTGATACGTGAATGTGATCTACATTATAGTCGCAAATCTCGAAAAACTACTCACTGCTAAACATTTTTGTTCATTTTTGTAATACTTTAATATAAATACATATAAATCTTGATTCATATGTTGTTTTATTCAGACCTTATGTAAATGAAAATGTGCAAATTTGCCCGTTTTTACATTGAAAATTGGTTAATTTCTAAATTTCATTATCCAGGTCACAAAAGCAAAGTTTGAAGAGAATAATGGCCATTTTCTGTACTTTTACAACATTTAGCAATTAAGAAATGACACATACTATACAGGAACAAAATGTGTGTTACATTGTGTAATTGTTGGAAAACGAATTGTCTGGGGGGATTTATTGCCGAATCCAAATATTAACGAGTCAATTTTCGCTTCATCTAAGGATGATGTTGCTGTTAAGAAGAATCTGGATGTGTTTCACTCTTGTGCTGTGATTTAAGCTCAGGCTAAGACATTAGACCAAAATTAAACGACAGACACTTGTTCAGAGAACGATATTATAGATTTTCTTTAGACATTTTTTCAATCTGACAGGGATTTTGAGAGTAACTGTCCTATTGGTGATTATTCGGGGAGTGATAGTGATGGACGTGATGGATGTAGTTTATCTGGTAAAATTTCATTTGCAAGACGTAAACTGATTGCTGAGCAAGAAAAGGATCTGTGGATCTTTTCACCATTTAAATATCCACTCTCAAAGAACAAACTGGAAAAAGTGTGCTTATGACACACAAGTCAAGACCATCAGATGTGTCAGCTTCAAAGGACTGGGCTGTAGTTTATCAAATAGGTAACTGTTCCGAAAGCATATTATTCTGAAATACTAAAAGGTGCCCATGAACTTCTCATGGGAGGTTATTTAGGTGTCAACAAGACATATGACAAAATTACAAGACATTCCTTTTAGCCAAAAATTAGGCAAGATGTTTCTCAGTTTTGTAAAACATGTTATACCAGTCAATTAGTCGGAAAACCTAATCATAAAGTTACTGTTGCTCCTCTACAACCTATCTTATCTTTTGAAGAACAACCCAGTCGTGTGATTGTTGATTGTGATAGGTCTTTACCAGAAGGCCTGGCCTGGCCGGATAGTTAAGACACTCGACTCATAATCCGAGGGTTGGGTGTTCGAATCCCCGTCGCACCAACCATACTTGCCCTTTCAGCCGCGGGGTCGTTATAATGTGACGGTCAATCCACACATTTTATTTTATCTTAACGTTACTTATAATCAACAGAATTGGTTAGAGTATTCAGTATGTCTAGTTTCGTTTTAGTTACTGTTTTTGTATCAGAGAGATTATTTAGTGTTATTATTCTTGTGTACGGATTTAAGGCTAACCGAAATTTTTCAAGCTTACCAAATCACGCGGTATATTTTTGTGTTGAAGGCAGAAAATATCGTTAACAGCAAAGGTTCCTAACTGGTAAAATAGGCAGATGGTTAAGGCACTCGACTCCGAATATAAGGGTCGTGGGTTCGAATCCCCATCAGGCCAAATATGTTCGCCCTTTCAGCCGTGGTGGCGTTATAATGTGACGGTCAATCCAACTATTCGTTGGTAAAAGAGTAGTCCAAGAGTTGGCGGTGGGTGGTGATGACTAGCTGCCTTCCTTCTAGTCTTACATTGCTAAATTAGGGACGGCTAGCGCAGATCGCCCTTGTGTAGCTTTGCGCGAAATTCAAAAACAAACAAGCAAATATTTTACCAAAAAAGGTAACGTTTGTGTTGATACACTTTCACGTGCTATGTAATTTAATGATTATAAGGTTATTCGCATTGTTTGTGTTATATACTGTAATGTTTATTGAAGTTGTAAAATTATTTGACAATGTATTAAATTTAACGCATTGTTATCAATGTATATATATACATATAGCCGTCCCTAATTTAGCATTGTAAGACTACAGGGAAGTCACCCACTGCAATTTCTTGGTGTGACGGGGATTTGAACCCGTGACCTTTAGATTACAAGTCGAGCCCAACAATCTTGTGACCTGTATTGCGTTTATTAATCATTACTACAGTTACGACAAAAAGTGTTCGCACTCCTGCGTCATGAGTAGTTTTTCCTCATAACTTAAAAAGTATCATGATTAGGATAATGAAAGTATTCATTCATTCATTCACCATTAGATTCCATCAAAGAACATAGGGCCGCAATCGCTTGCGGATTCTTCAACAGATATTTAAGTGAGTAGGTTGTTAGCCCGCTGCACCGAGCCGTTCCTAATTTAGTAGTGTAAGACTAGAGGGAAGGCAGCTAGTCATCATCACCCACCGCCAACTCTTGGGCTACTCTTTTACCAACGAATAGTGGGATTGACCGTCACATTATACACCCCCACGGCTGGGAGGGCGAGCATGTTTAGCTTGACGCAGGCGCCAACCCGCGACCCTCGGATTACGAGTCGCACGCCTTACGCGCTTGGCCATGCCAGGCCAATGAAGTATGGTATATTATAAACATTATACTAACACACATCTACATATTTTTTATGTAAATTTAACGACAGATAAACTGTTTATAAACAAATAACCAAACATAGGAGGGGCAAAAAGTGTTCGTGCGTCCACTTTAATGGCAAGTTGTGTAGCCTTTCAGGTGAATTACTTGGCGCAATCTCTCCTCATAGCCCTCCATGTTCGTTTGACAGTACTCGACTGGTATTTTCTTCCATTCTTCTTTACAGAAGGCCTCCAACTCTTATAAGTTTTTCGGATGACGCTGATGAACCCTGGTCTTCAACTCATGCCAAACGTTTTCAATTGGGTTGAGATCGTGTGTCTACGGTGACCATTCCAGAACGCTTATATGGTTCCTCTGCAACCAGGATTGCACATATTTTGATGTGTGATTAGGGTCATTGTCGTGTTAGATGGACCAAGCCGCAAGTTCCGAGCATTATTCTTGATATAAGTGCCTAATATATCAACGTACTCTTCCTTTTTTTTCATGATTTCGTTGACGCGGTGAAAGCTGTCTACACCAATAGAGCTGAATGAACCCCATAGCATGATCGAGCCACCTCCGTGTTTAACTGTAGGGACGATGTTCTTTGAAATATTTTGTTCCCCCTTCTGACGGAAAATATTGCGTACATCATTATGGCCGAAAAGCTCGATTTTAGTCTCGTCTGACCAAAGAATACTCTTCTAATAGGTAAAGGGTTTATCTGCATGCTTTCTTGCATACCTCAATCGTGCTTCTAAACGAACAGGCTTTAAATATGGAGTTCTACGAGGACGGCATGCTTTGAACACAGAAGAGCGTAACATGTTCGTAACTGTAGAGGTGCTTACTTCAACCCCAGTTTCCCTTACAAGTTTCTGTATGTCATAACGTGTTAAACGAGGGTTCCTACTCGCTTCTCTGAGAACCCTCCTCTTGGTTCTCTCTGGAATTTTGGTGGTGCGTCCGGAAGAGGGAGGTCAGCAATTGATCCTGTAAGCTTAAACTTAGCAATTATGCTTTGAACAGTAGATTTGGCACATTAAGTTGTCTAGCAATACCGGAAAGAGACACACGAGACTTGTATTTTACAATAATTTGGTTTTTTAAATCACTGGACAGTTGTTTCCTGTTCGTCATGATGACCAAGCAGATAATGACGGAGACAGCGCTAAATTGCCGGAAGTACATTTTTTGCCGGCTAAATTTCAATAATTATGAACCCAGTGTCTAGTTCTGGAATGGTATAATGTAATTTATTTGCCAAACTAAACAACATTTTTACGGGAATATCAATTTTTTTCACACGTTCTGAACCGTACGAACACTTTCTGCTTCTCCTATTTTTGGTTATTTGTTTATAAACAGTTTATTTGTAGTTTAATTTACATAAAAATTTAATTTATGTAGATGTGTGTTAGTGTAATATTTATAATATATTATACGTCTATTAGCCTAATCGTGATACTTTTTTTAAGTTATGAGCAAAAAACTACTCGGGACGCATGGGTACGAACACTGATGACCATAATTTTTTATGTCACAGTTCTGTCGTAACTGTGTGTGTTTTTGTATTGATGAGTTTTGTATTGAACGAAACGGCCTGGCATGGCCTAGCGCGTAATGCGTGCGACTCGTAATCCGAGGGTCGCGGGTTCGCGCCCGCATCGCGCTAAACATGCTCGTCCTCCCAGCCGTGAGGGCGTTATAATGTGACAGTCAATCCCACTATTCGTTGGTAAAAGAGTAGCCCAAGAGTTGGCGGTGGGTGGTGATGACTAGCTGCCTTCCCTCTAGTCTTACACTTCTAATTTAGGGACGGCTAACACAGATAGCCCTCGAGTAGCTTTGTGCGAAATTCCAAAAACAAACAAACAAACATTGAACGAAACAGATTGTCGGTAATGGATATTTTGGACAAAGTGTGGTTGAAATATTATTATATATTCTTACTCATCTTGAGAAATACTAAAGGACTGAATGTAGCTTTACAAATTATAATAGTTCCTAATGCCAATGCCTTTTGACCACTATAACTAATTTCTCGTTTTATTTTTGATTGGTTATGGAAAACCCTCGTCCATTTTGTCATAAACTGTGGACGGTGCCTGAGGCAAAGAAATATGATGAACATCGTCTGTACTTTGTTATTACCAGGTTGACTTAAAGTCGTTAGCGAATACAGAGTAGTTAAAAACAAAGAGAAATGCTACTGTGGTAATTATGAATACGTTAGTGAGTATAACTTTACTACTACTACTCATAAGTATATAAATATAAAATAAAAAGTGCTTCACTCATTAATCATTTCAAATATATCTTTATAATTACTATTATCACGTTTTGCTTTACGTTCATTTTAAAGCTGGAACCATTTAGGCCTAAGTTGAATAGAACTTGAATGTTAATTTTAATTTAGTTAATAGCATACTAAGTTATAAAAATTGGTATAATGTTACATTAATATTAGAAGGTTATAGAAAGACAAGTTTTTTATTGTATTTTACATTTTTACAAAAATAAACAACTGTTTTTGTTCCAATTTTTCGGCCTATAATCACGCCTATTAACTGTAAGTTTAACTAATATTAAATTTAAGTTTTTGTACGTTGAATACTAATAGGTTGTGGTGTTATTTTAAGATCAATATCTCTACATAGATTAAACATTTCATTAAATTACCATACGCTTTTCTAACCTTAACACTCGTGTATTCATTTCGATCTCATTCCAATATACTTTTAACTTTTATTCTGGTTCCACTTTTTGGTTGGAGTATTTTACCATTCCGAGGTTTCAAACCGTTTGAAAATGCCTATTAACGACTTCTTAAATCTGTAGCTATTTGAACTGTTATTTTTATATCTTTTACACAAAATATGATGCGTTAGGTTTTCAATAATATTCTTTATGATTAACTGTATTTTTCGTAGGACAGTAGTATAAGAGTTATTGTATTTTAATTATTGTGTTATTTGTTCCATTCCAATTTTTTACGAGAAGAACGGTGTACAATAGTATTTAAACTAAGGAATGTTTGCTATATCTATGTTTCAGTGTAAAAAAAAAAAAGAATTGATAATTACTCTTCAACTACACAGCCTGAATAAAGTATGATGCTAAAAAACAAAACGTTTTAAAACTTTTCATTTTCGCTTTGGCCTGGCATGGCCAAGCGCGTGAGGCGTGCGACTCGTAATCCGAGGGTCGCGGGTTGGCGCCCGCGTCAAGCTAAACATGCTCACCCTCCCAGCCGTGAGGGCGTTATAATGTGACGGTCAATTCCACTATTCGTTGGTAAAAGAGTAGCCCAAGAGTTGGCGGTGGGTGGTGATGACTAGCTGCCTTCCCTCTAGTCTTACACTGCTAAATTAGGGACGGCTAGCACAGATAGCCCTCGAGTAGCTTTGTGCGAAATTCCAAAAAACAAGTAATTTTCTACACGCGTTTATTGTACCCTGGCTTGTCTGGTACTGACTGAAACTTATAAATACTACTTGCATAGTATAATTAAAATACTATGATACACTTGTTATGATGTGAACGACTTTTCTATGTTAATGAAGCATGATTATAATTTATTATAGAGGGCAAACACATGTATTAAGCTTATTATATTTTGGAACACTACATTGTTTATTAAATCACTTAGAGTTTTTCAAAAATAATAATAATAGTGTTTAATAGCATTTTATCACACTACTTCCACTACAGTTACCAATTGTTACAACAACAGTTAATATGGTGCTAACGTTTTATTTTATGTCGTTTCATAAATATTTCACATACTTATTGAAACCCTTTTTATTTATTAACATAACTATCTTTCACTTATTTTTACAGAACTGAAATATAACACTAAACAATAATTGACCAACTATGAGTGTTTACTTTATTTTTAATTTTGTGCTAGCTATCCCTGATTTAGCAATGATAGACTAGAGGGAAGGCAGTTAGTCGTCACCACCTACCGCCAACTCTTGAGCTAATATTTTACCATCGAGTAATGGGATTGAACACTACATTATAACGTCTCCACGACCAAAATGGAAGACATTTTGTCTTCGGTGACGAGGATTCTGACCTAGGACCCAGCCCATTTACGGGGTCAACAAGGGATCTATTCCGGAAATAATCAGTCAACAGTTGTTTTTTTTATCCTCTTTTCGTACGCTTTCAGTTGCATTAAAATCTGATTATTTTGCGCTGTAATATAGTATATTTAGTTACATTCAATTTTCTTTTAAATATAATTTAGTGTGTGACTGTTTTTGTTTTATAGTGTATTATTTCGTCTTGTTGTATATTTCATTGATTTAAAAGCGCTCTTTCTTTTCTTGATTACAAAGGCTTTTGTGATATAATTTCTATATATATTATTTGAATAGTTATAATATGTGTAACACTACACCATCTACAGAAGGCAAGTAATCTTTGTTAAAGGGTAATTTTGTCTTTGTAACTGTATACAATGGACCTAAAGACGTCAAACGTATCGGGCGAAATGAAAAAAATACTTGGTATAATAGCTATACAATTATCTTATATTACTTATTGTACTTAGTTATTAAATACGCCGAACAAACGTTGTACAAGTATTATTATGAATCTATTCGCTATTTACTGTTCGTTCCGCAACGTTGAATGTGTGTGTTAGGGAATCGCTCTTTATTCAGTAATATCCTCATGTTGATTTGATACGTTTATATCACTCTTTATTCAATAATATCCTCATGTTGATTTGATGCGTTTATATCGCTCTTTATTCAGTAATATCCTCATGTTGATTTGATGCGTTTATATCGCTCTTTATTCAGTAATATCCTCATGTTGATTTGATACGTTTATAGTACTGCATTAATTTCTTTATCATTACATTATCCAAATCTATCAGAATTTACTGAAGTAATGTAACATAGATTTATTTCACTTATATATATTCCTCTAATAATGACTCGAGGTTAACATGTACGTTTCACAAAATTATCAGCTTTATAATACAAACCCTTACATTACAAGATATTATTAAGTACAAAACATATTATGAATTAAACTTACATTTGATTTTTGGCAGGCTAAAAGACTAAAAACGTAAATATATATATATATGTGTATTTTCCCCCTTGAGCTTGGGAATAAGACCTGACTTTGTAGTACATCTTCTGTCCGACAGGTTACCCATTTTACAGTGAACTACGCTACTGTTACATATGATACACAGGTCTGAATGTTACAAGAGGTTGAGTTATGCAATGGAAAAGTTTACCTACTTGTTTTGCCAAACACAAGTATATTTACTTCAGCTACACACTGGTATGTTGTATTGATTGAAACCTTTGAACAACAACAAAGTGTCGATTTTGAAGTGACTGGGCTTAGAAACGTTTGAATTGGTCGAAACTACCTACAGCCAACTCGTGAGATACATTTTCTAAGCAAACTGTGCTGCCATCTGTATATTAGATGAGAACTTGTAAGAAGTTTTGGCTTTTATATCTTATTTTTCTTTTACTTTTTAGAAAATTTTGATGGTGTAAGCAACGTGATTTACATTTCATAAAAATAAATGTTCCACCTTGCTCATTTATAAAAAATATATTTTATTCTCTAAATCTGCCTTCCACACTATTAAGTATTACATAAATAATCGAAATAAACTTTTTTTTTTTCACAAGACGAATTGCTTTATTGTTTGCTTGTGTGTTACTATGACATTTCGAAAGTTCCAAATATAATTTTTGTTGTTTTGGGTCATTATTTTACTAATAGGGTATTAATATAATTAAATAGCTAGTAGTAAAGTATATTTCAAAACAGTACATGATTTTCACTGATTACCTATAGCTTGAAGCAGTGTGTTAAATGGTACTATATCACAAGCATGATAATTGGTAATAATCTTGCAAATATTCTAAGAATTATTTTATTCCTCCAGGAAGTCCGAGGAACTCTGACTTTTAACCAACTACATAATTAGTTTTCGTTGTTACACTGTATTTTTTAATCCTCTGTAATTTTCAAAATATTAATTTGATATTCTATTAATTAAAACCTGTATGTTTATATTCAAGTTAATAGTTTTGTATGTTTAGTTGAACGGTTTGTAAACGTTAAACTTTCAACAGTGCGTTAATACTGTTAACAGAGTTAACATTTGTATTCAGTATAAGTAAACAAAGCAGACTTTTGCATGGCAACATGTTTTCTTATATTTTGATTTTTCTCCAGGATATTTTGTTTGTAAGAGAACCACTCGTTCATGAAATTTTTCTTGTGTTATTAATTAAGGTATTGTTGTTCACTGAAAACTATTTTGTCTGCTTAAACGAAGTATAGAAACAGTGAAATTCCTAAAACATAATAAAAAAGACAAGCATAATGGATCATTGCAAAAGTAGATTCGACTGCCATTTAATTTCGAAACACCCGAATAGCACAGCAGCATGTTTGCAGACTTACAACACTAGAAACTGGGTTTCGATACCTATGATGGGAAGAGTATATATAACCCATTCTGTATCTTTGTGTTTAGCTTGAAAACAAACAAACAAACAGATTAATCTCGTAACCAGTACCAGAAGATACTGGATGAGATTGTTCTTTCTTTTTTTTTTTGAATTTCGCGCAAAGCTACTCGAAGACTATCTGTGCTAGCCGTCCCTAATTTAGCAGTGTAAGACTAGAGGGATGGCAGCTAGTTATCATCACCCACCGCCAACTCTTGGGCTACTCTTTTACCAATGAATAGTGGGATTGACCGTCACATTATAACGCCCCCACGGCTGGGAGGGCGAGCATGATTGGTGCAACCGGGTTTCGAACCCGCTACCCTCGTATTACGAGTCGAACGCCTTAACACGCTTGTCCATACCGGGCCTACTAGAAGAAATATCTTGAAAAACAAACTAGCTTGGTTCTATGATTTTTTTTATATATTTTGTTTGGGAATTAACCACAAAGCTACACCATGGGTTATCTGCCCACCACAGGTAAAAAAACCCGGATTCTAACGGTTAAATCCGCAGACATGCCGCTGTGTCACTAAGGGGAGGTTTTGTATGAAGCTATCAAATATTATAACTATAAATAGGCGATTTTTTAAAAATCAGCACAATAAAACATTGATGTTGAAATTAATTTAAACCCAAAACATTACAGAGTTTCTTCATAATTTATAAAAGAAAACAAAACGAAACAACGAGAGTTATGCCTTTTGTAAAAAATTACAAAACATTTATTGTTTCAAAGGGGAATATCTATAGCAGTAGTTTCTGAAACGTCTCAGAAGTCCTCCTGTCAGACTTAATCCTAAAATTACTTATGAGAAACATAGTTTGCAAGAAAAAGCAATAGAGGCTGAGTTAAGGTTCCAAACCACTCGTAGCTGGTTGTGGGAATCTTAGTTACTCCTGAAATAATTAATTACTGAGCATAATTTAAATGATATTATTGGTAAAAATAGAAGTAGAAATAACTTATTAAAAAACGCAACTCATTTTTACGTTTGTGAGACACAGTGTCTGTTGACTGTTGTTACAAAATAATACAATAGCTTTATATATCTGATGGTCGCGGGTTCGAATCCCTGTCGCACCAAACATGCTCACCCTTTCATCTATGGGGGCGTTATAATGTGACTGTCAATCCCGTGGTAAAAGAGTAGCCCAAGAGCTGGCGGTGTGTGGTGATGACTAGCCGCCTTCCCTCTATATTTACACTGCTAGATTAGGGATGGCTAGCGCAGATAGCCCTTGCATAGCTTTCCGCGAGATTCAAAACAAACAAACAATACAGCTTTATATATATATATATATAAACTGTAATTCAAGGTGGTTTGACTTTAGGAGGAACATATATAAGGAACCATCAATTCTTTCCCTTCTGTACTAAACTTTTTATTTAATTGGTTCTGTTGCATTACAGGCTAGACTTCAGGATAGACGTTTTAAAAACAAGAAAATAACTAAGCACTTTTTTTTGAAAAGCAGTATATTTAGACTTAAAATTAAAACTCACATAAAATATATAGATTTTGTTTTTTCTATTTACATTTTTGATTTTTTCTCGATTTTTTAAAAAGATTCAAGTTACAAAATTAATTATATTATTACTAATATTAACATTTCAAATCTAAACCTAATTAACTTCACCTCACCTAATCTATAAGCAGTCTTTAAATTAACATTACCATTAAAATATTTTTTACGTTAACGATTAAATTACTGTAATACATTACTCAAATTCTGTAGATTACAGATACAAGTTTTAAAACATGCTTTGTTTATTTTGTCCTGAAAAACGTTGATATATTTTGATGTTTTCCACTATATACTTTAAGGTGTACATATAGAATATGCGTCAAAATTCTTTAGACACCTATTTGTTAAACATCTCACCCCTTCCTAACAGCTTTGAAGGAAAACTTAGAGTTAAAACGTTCAGTAAAACACGTTTCAATTTTTAATCTTTTTCGTTTATTACGTTTCCAAAAGGTAAAAGTTTGAAAAAAAAACAACAATAATTCAATCTGTTAAAAAGATTATAATTAAAGAAAGGAAAACGTTTATTTACTGGTGGGGGGACAATTTTCGGATTTCTAAGCATCATAGTATCATATCAGTAGTGTTCCTACATACCATTTTACGAAATTCAGTTGTTAGAACGAAAGGGTAGGTTAAGTTGAAACGTTTCTTTTTAATGTTAAACATGTAATCTATCTTTACAATGTTCTATTTTTAGAGAATCATTTGTTGGAATATCTAATAACTTGAAACTGAGAGTTAATTTACGTAGGCATTGTAATTAATATATGGAATTCGTTTCATCCCAGTAAGTACACATTTTTATTTCTATAACTCTAATTTTAGCGTATTGAATGAACCTGTTTTTTTGTACAAAGTTTTAACTTTTTTCATTGTAATTAAAAAAAAAGAGATTGATATTTCAGGAATATGTTTACGACTAATTTAACGCTTCTTTAAATTTTTAATTGAAGTCTATTAGATGGCGAGATGTTTAATAAATAGTGGTCAAAAGGTTCTTGGCGTGTATTTTAGATCTATCTTAAGCGTACTATGATTATCTTTAAAAAAATGCTCAGGTTATTCAGGGCAAAGTAAGTGAAACATTATTCGAAAACAATATCTTTAGACTGTGGAATTCGAGTATTATATTAGAGTAAATTTATTGTTATGCTATTTAATGTTGATGGCAATTTAAGTATTTATCAGTTAGATTCTGATTTGATACTTTAGTAGTAAGATATTTTATCTGGCAACCTGAGTTTATTATAAAAAATATAAAAATAAACTGAAAAATTCTATATTCCATATGCATTTTAAACTTAAGTTTATTAATTTTCTAAAAATTGTTTTCTGTTTTTTTTTTCAAATATTTTTATGCTGATGAGTATCATTTGGTGCTACGAAACCGGTTAGATGAAGAAGCGATTGCTAAATAAATATCAGTTTGGTAAAAAAAGAAAGGACTTGAGTTTTCTTTTATATATGTATATATATATATCTTTACCTAAAATAGTTCAATAACAGTTATGCACTGATCGTTCGATCCAGCTTAATCCATACAGTTATAACCCAGGCTATTAAGACGATCTCAGCTTATTGGAAATATCCTTTCAAGATCCGATGTATTCTTTTGGAAACTATTACCGTAGACATTTCACTTTTAAAATGATAAGTTTTCTATTTCCTTAAACAATGGTAAAATATTTCATTGTTTTGGTTGTTGTTGTCTTGAATTAAGCACAAAGCTACACAGTGGGCTATCTGTGCTCTGCCCACCACGGGTATCGAAACCCGGTCTTTACGTTGTTTTGGTGTTGTCTTTGTTGTTATCCGAACTACTTTTTCATTTTAATTGATTTGTTTTTCATATTTGTTTACGACAATTATATTTTGCTGACTATTTACCTGTAGACTTTTAATGCAATTACATAAAGTTTGTTTGTTAGAGAGAGATATGTTAGAGAGATGTGAGGAAGGTTAAACGATTTTTAACTCTGGATGATAGTTAGTACACTGCAAAATTCTTGTGAGCTTAGATAATTAATTAGTAGATCACATGTGTTATTATTATTAATAAAATAAAGAAGTTCAAATCGCAAGCTTTTGTTTTACAAGAAAAAAGCAGTAGAATTATTTTAGTATATCTGTTTGTTTTTGAACTTTGCACAAAACTACACCTTAGCTATCTGCACTAGCCGTCCTTAATTTAGCAGTGTAAAACTGGAGTTAAAGCAGCTACTCATTACTACATATCGTCAACTTTTGGGCTACTCTTTTACCAACGAATGGTGAGACTGACCACCTGGCTATGTCGGACCAACACAATTTGTAGGGCTGCTATACTTGGCCCAGCATGACAAAGTAGCTAGGGACGCTCGACAATCTGAGGGGCGATAGTTTGAATCTCCATCTCATCAAGCATGTTCGCTTTTCAACCCGTGGGGGCGTTATAATGTGCGGTCAATCCCACTATTCGTTGGCGGTGGGTGGTGATGACTAGCTGCCTTCTCTCTAGTTTTACACTGTTAAATTAGGGACAGCTAGCGAAATTAAAAAAACAACAACAACAAACAAACACATTGTGTTAAGACAGACAAGCAATGTATTGTAGGAAATTAATAAATTTGTTAAGCGTTAACTTGTTATTTTCTATTAAAATATTTTAAGTGAAAAAGAGCAGTTTAACATAAATCTTGTTCTGTATAAATATATATTTATTTTCGTAAGATTCATTTATAATCTGCAGTATAAACAATGATGAACATAATTTTGAATAAGAATAGAAGAACAGCCGATGTGCTTTATGAAAAAGGCCTAACTTTGTACCACCATCTTTAGTGGAAACCATCGATGCTTCAGATATAAGTCTGGGAGCTTATTACACTAAAACTCTGGTTTCGATACTCGCAGTGGGCAAAGAACAGACAATCCACTATGTAGATTTTCCCTTGACAGCAAACGAACGATCTTTTGTTGGTGTATCTCGGGAAGACTGGTATGGGTATTAATACTTTTACAAATAAAGCAGAGAACAACGTCCTGATATGTTTTTGCTTCAAGTGGGTTTCTCGTCATCACGAATCCTTTGCTGAACTTCGGGCTGCATAGGAAAATAATTCATAAGTTATGCATAAAATATCCACTAGAGTCTATATGATTTTTTTATTGGGGGGAACATAAGGGGGGCGAAGAGTTAATTTTGGGTAAGAAAAAGTAGATCTTAGATGTAAGTGGAAATCACAGTGTAGTGAACTAAAAAACAAACAAACTCAAGTAGTACATCTCAGATGGGGGAGTTGTTGAAGCCAGAAATCTCCAAGGAGATCCTGCCCTCTCACGACATCCCGGTGGACACGCTCTGGTCAGATCTAATAATTGTAAAATGCAATATGGGTTCCGTGGCTACAGGTTACGCACGAAGTACGATAACAGTGACGACATTAGCACGTGGTCGAGAATGTTGTTACACAGACACGCTGTTGTAATGCTTTACTTGCGGCCTGATTGTACCGAGAAACTGGTTATAACTTCTTAACCACTAGCGCGGAATAAGTATTATGTCTACACTAGCGATAATCATAAACTTTCTCGATAGTATTGAAGCACCCCTCGTCTAGAGCATAGCACAGAGAACTCTAAACCTAATGCTTCTCATCAAGGCGCTGTCGAATGTGCTATAAGATCTCCCAAACCTTCGAAATCAACAATGCACAAAGTTTACCAATAACGCTCGAGAAGTTTCAGAGCATTAAGAGTATGGTGTTATTGATCAAGTAAAAACTGAAGTATTGAACTACATCTAGAGTTTTGCTTTGAATCATTAACTCAACGATGATGAAATACCACTTTTATAGGATGTCTCATGACAAAAACAACAACAACAACAGCATTAAAAATCACAACAGATCTTATAAATTTTTATTCTAGTACATTGTTTAAATTTTGTGTGGAAATATTTAATTTAAACATCGAAATATTACAATATCTTTCGGCGTATGAGGCGAGACGTTTTTTCACGGTTTGCCCAAGCCTCGACTTATATATCAACCGACTTACTTGAGGATTAATCATCAAAATTTCTGAATATTTCACAAATTATAAATTCACTCATTTGTGCAGTCGAAGATAGAGGAATATAATATAGAGACCTAACGTAATCAATATGGACGAAGTGGTCATTAATATTTGACATTTCAGTCTTTCGTTTGCTTGTTTTGAATTTCGCGCAAATCTATATGAGGAATATTTGTGATAGCGGACCCTAATATAGCAGTGTAAGACTATAGGGAAGGCAACTAGTTATCATCACCCACCGCCAACACTTGGACTACTTTTTTAGAAAAGAATAGTTGGATTGACCGAAACATTACAATGCCCCCACGGCTGAATGGGTGAGCATGTTTCGTGGGATGGTGATTCGAATTTGCGACCCTTAAATTGAGAGTCGAGCGTACCTAACCATTTGATCACGCCGGCCTCATCCAAGTGAACAGAGTTATAGGAAGGAGAGGAAAAGACACTGTGACCATCAGAACAGAGAAATGTAGACGATGTAGAAATTTTGTCATTATGAACATTTTAATTTAAACTTCCCCCCCCTGAATTAATACTGCTTTACAGAGACGGGGTAGTTAAAATTAAATCCCTGTTGTAAAGGTCATCAGTACTATGATATTTTTAAACCAGTTTATGTTTGTTAGTTTTAACAGTATCCTAAAATGTTACTAATGTCATTGCTATTACGAAAACAAAGATGAATTTAAAAACGCTGGTCTGTGCAGAAGTAGAGTAAAGTTCAACGCAAACAAAATAAAGATGTATCTCAAAACAACTGGTAACATGAAGATGACGTTGGAAGGTCGAAACGTCGTTCTCTGCTTTATTAGTAAGTGTTAATACCCATACCAGCCGTTCTGAGATACATTTTTACTTCAAGGGGTTTATCGTCGTCAAAAGAGACAAAATAAAGGTAAACTAGGAAGAAAGGAGCTTGTAGATTCATGAGATACTAACGAAGACCTACAAATTTGTTAGAAAATAGAAAATTATTGTTTTATTTCTTTTTTTATATTTGGTATCGATATTGGAATTTCATTTTATCACGGATTCATTTACTGGAAAAAAACATCGACCTTTACGTTTCTGCTACATTCACGAAAATCATGCTTCGGTCCTATCTGCCAAAAGCAATTATTTAAGGTAAAAGTAAATCTCCCTTTTTTAAGTTGGCCCGGCATGGTCAAGCGTGTTAAGGCGTGCGATTCCTAATCTGAGGGTTGCGGGTTCGCATCCCCGTCGCGCCAAACATGCTCGCCCTCTCAGCCGTGGGGCGTTATAATGTGACGGTCAATCTCACTATTCGTTGGTAAAAGAGTAGCCCAAAAGTTGGAGGTGGGTGGTGATGACTAGCTACCTTCTCTCTAGTTTTACACTGCTAAATTAGGGACGGCTAGCACAGATAGCCCTCGAGAAGCTTTGTGCGAATCTCCAAAACAAACCCTTTTAAGTACATTTCTCATATTTTAATTAAATAATCTACTTAAGTTGTAAAATCTTACATATTTTAGTTTCCATAATTCTACTAATTTGGATGTGGCTTGCATAGTCAGGTGGTTAGGGCGTTCGATTTGTAATTTGAGAGTTGTGAGCTCGAATCTCCATCATCACACATGCTCGCCTTTTCCAGCTGTGGAGGCGTTGTAATGTGACAATCAATCACATTACTCGCTGATGGAAGCCTAAGTATTGGTGATGGGTGATGACAACTAGCAGATATCCCGCGTGTAGACTTACACGAAAGTCAAAAGTCGCATTATCATCCTGTTATTTTTCACTTTGTTTAGTTAAAATCTTTTCGGTAGTTTCACTTCAATGGTCTCTGTCCATTTTTCTTTCTGTATTTATCAGGTTTCCTCTGAACAATTTCAAGCTTGTTCCCAATCTTCAAAATTTCATCTGTAATGTCCTTCATGAAATTTATTCCTCCTAAAATCATTGCCTAAGAAATATTTTTTTTTATTTTTGTGAAGAAGTTCGACTCTGTTTCTAGTTTTAAAAATGTTCTGCTGTATCTTTTAAATCTGTTCTTTCTAAATGTTTTATTAGTATATTCATCTTCTGGTTATCTGGAAAATTAGCAGCCCTGTCTCCTTTCCCCCTCTTTCAGGATTCTTTCCATAATGTTATTGAAGAAACCTGCTTCTTTTGAGGTATTTATGGAACTAAGTTTTAATGGACTTCTTAGCAGCCCTGTCTCCTTTCCCCCTCTTTCAGGATTCTTTCCATAATGTTATTGAAGAAACCTGCTTCTTTTGAGGTATCTATGGAACTAAGTTTTAATGGACTTCTTAGCAGCCCTGTCTCCTTTCCCCCTCTTTCAGGATTCTTTCCATAATGTTATTGAAGAAACGTGCTTCTTTTGAGGTATTTATGGAACTAAGTTTTAATGGACTTCTTAGCAGCCCTGTCTCCTTTCCCCCTCTTTCAGGATTCTTTCCATAATGTTATTGAAGAAACCTGCTTCTTTTGAGGTATTTATGGAACTAACTTTTAATGGACTTCAAGAATGGACTTTAATGAATGAAAATGCAGGAGGTTTAAATATAGAAGCCGAAGCATCATCTACTTTCATTGAACAGGCAGTTGTAGTTTATTAGAGTTATAAAACTAACTTCATATACTCTGCCTAAAGGTTCAATGATGTATATCATTTTTCCTCCTTTATTTACGTTGTTTCTCTTGGGTTTGACTGTCATCTTCTATTTGTTTCTTAAGCTATTCCTCTTATCCTTCCAAGTTTTAAAGTTTCTCGCATGCTCTATAATACTTTTTTTCGATATTTTTGTGAACTTTTCAACACCTGCTCATTTTTGACACATTTAAATATTTCCATCATATCTGAGTCAGTTTAATTAAATTTCATTCGTTAAGTTTGTGCTCTAACTTTCAAAACTTCAATTTAGTTTCTTAAAGCTTCTGTTTCTAACAATTTTCTTATGTATTCGTCGTTTACTTTTTCAATGTTTCCGCGTTATGGATATGGAAGGAAAAAAAGGTACAACAAAACAAATGACGCTTTAATGAAAAATGTTTCATTAAACGTTTAAAGGCATCTTTAAATTATGGCTAAACTATTATATTACAGAGGGCGTGATTTTAACGAGTTCATTAATTTGTAAGATAAATCTAGATAAACTGTAAACTATTATACAAACGACAAAAGTAACAAGATTTGATGCAACAATAATGTGATATTAGTTTTCGAATTTTGGTTGCTGATTGCTTTTACTGTTATTTATACTTTATTGTTATCGATATATTTATGAAGACACTTCCTATAAAATTGAAATGCATAGGATGACTTTTCGCTACCATCACATTATTCGCTTTGTTGAAAGTTCACACGATGTACTTTCAACTGTAAACTATTCGGGTAGACGTGTAGGCGGCGCTTGCTTCTGTCTGGTTGCCCTTTTTTGCGGTTCATAATTAGGGACGGCTATTTGAGCCTTGGGGTCAATGCCCTTACCATTTAGTCCACGTGCCACATCAGATGCTGTTCCTATTGAAAATACCCATTAAGACATTGGATGCTAATTCGATAGTCCATTGAAACTTTAGAACTGAACTATCGGATGGAATACCACTAGAATGACAGTTATTCAGTGGTATTAATATTCAAACAACTTGTAAAACTACAGCAGATTTTGAATAAAAACACAGATATATTTCTTTTATTGACTTTATTCTTCGAAATTTGAACGGGGGGGGGGGCTTACATTGTGAGCCAAACGGTTGTTAAACGAAAGAAAAAAATTCGAGTAACACGAGTTTTCCATCAATCAAGGTGGTTATTACTAAATCATTTTTTATCATTCGACAGTTCGGCCTTTCAGCATTAAACATATAGACCTAAGTCGTATTATTATTTGAAACTCGATCGTCATGTAAAAATACAGGTCAACTGAGTGTTTTAGCAAGAATATTAATTTGATAATTTCAGACTCATTGTTTGGCTTATTTGTTTTCGTATGTGTGAAAAGGGTTAACTTTCCACCTAGCGGAAAACTCGTGCTTTCTTAATATATATATATTTACATTGATTGGTAAAGTGTAAAACACATAAAGTTCCTAGTTTCGGAAAAATTAAGCTTTTGCTGCTTGAGGTGAGTTTATTAATTTTTGTCGATAAAATTTGAAATATTTTGCAAGCGGAAGCAAAATATATTTTCCTGAAAAATTAAAATAAAGAATTTTGAAGCTTGAATCGCTTACACTAGAAAAAACATCAATTTTACACACCTGTTTGATGTGAAAAATCTACAGTTTGTTTGTTTGTTTTTCTTATAGCAAAGCAACATCGGGCTATCTGTTGAACCTACCGAGAGGAAAAATCAACATATACAAGACGTCGTTCGATAAACTGATAACTTGAAAACAAAATAGATGTTGCTTTTGAACTATAAATTCGTGCGATAGTCGTTTTTTCTTTGTTTAGAATTAAACAAAAAACTACACAATGGGATATCTGTGTTCTATCCACCACGGTTATCGAAACTCGGTTTGTAGCTGTGTGAATCAGCAGACATGCGTTATCTGGAAATCAAGTTAGCAAAATAAAATTATTTTGATTTATTTCATCGGTTAAAAGTCAGCTTGTAAGCGGTGTGAGGCCAGTCAAGAAAACACAGCTAACTAGTTTAAGCGAGGTGTAACAATATCAACTCAAAATTAATTTATTCATCGTGAATCTGAACTGTCGATAAAATATTCAGTTCTAAGCCAGATAGATAATTCAGTATAGTTTATAAAACTCTTGTATATAAACCATTATTTGTAATAAGTATTTTTTAATAACCATCATTATAGGTTATGTCGTTGTTTATATATTAAAATATATTTTTGTTAAGATAGTGGGCATGTGTTTTTTTTTATAGCAGAACCACAGCAAGCTATCTGCTGTGTCCACCGATGGGAATCAACCCCTTGATTGTAGTGTTGTAAATCCGAAGGCTTACCACTGTCCCAGCGGGGACATTGTGAAGAAAGAAAATTGTCTGTATCAGTCTTGTTGGCAAGTTTAATAAATTTAATATATATTGATATTACATTAACTTCTAAACTCAAATGAAAATTTCCGGCTATGTGAAGTCTTAATACAAAGTGTACGTAACATAATAAATCAAATTTGTTTGTTTGGGAATTTCGCACAAAGCTACTCGAGGGCTATCTGTGCTAGCCGTCCCTAATTTAGCAGTGTAAGACTAGAGGGAAGGCAGCTAGTCATCACCACCCACCGCCAACTCTTGGGCTACTCTTTTACCAAAGAATAGTGGGATTGACCGTCACATTATACACCCCCACGGCTGGAGGGCGAGCATGTTTAGCGCGACGCGGGCGCGAACCCGCGACCCTCGGATTACGAATCGCACGCCTTACGCGCTAGGCCATGCCGGGCCTAATAAATCAAAACTTGTCCGAGATTAAATTATATTGCGTAATATGTGCCATGTACCACCGATATTAGCTTAACAATTTGAGAATATCTGCTCTTGTCTATCTTTTCAAACGGCCCGGTATGGCCAGGTGGGTTAAAGCGTTCGACTCGTAATCTAAGGGTCGCGGGTTCGAATCCAGGTCGCACCAAACATGTTAGTCCTTTCAGCCGTGGGAGCGTTATAATGTGACGGTCAATCCCATTATTAGTTAGTAAAAGAGTAGCCCAAGAATTGGCGGTGGGTGGTGATGACTAGCTGTCCTCCCTCTAGTCTTACACTGCTAAATTAGGGACGACTGGCGCAGATAGCTCTTGTGTAGCTATGCGCAAAATTAAAAAACAAACAAACAATACAAATAATCTCTCCAAATTTAGGGATGGCTAGGGCTGTTAATCCTCAAACAACATTGTGCTAAATTCTACAGACATCTCTATGTTTTTCTCCTCTGTGTACTGCCAATATGTCAGCTGTATTACACTCAGGGTACAGTTGCTTGTTGGTTGGTTTGATGCAAACCTCCACATTGGGCTGTTTGCGATATGCTCACCACAGGCATTGGAACTTGGTGTTTAGTGTTGTAAACTTTCACATTTATCACTAACAATAAACAAACAGGTGTAATTGATTCTACTTTTTAAGTATATGTTAGTGAGAAAACAGCCGATCAGTAATGATTATTTCTACAAGGGTTTTGTTTGGTTCTTGGAACAAAATAACAGGTTTGACTATTTTATTTGCACAATGTACGTAACCGAAAATACAGACTGTGGTCAGAGACAACACTGTTTGTAATTTTATTTATTCAATCCGAAAGCACAAGGTCATGCCTGGATATTTTGTTGCCCCCCAGTGGCACAGCAGTATGTTTGCGGACTCATACGGCTAGAAATCGGGCTTCGATACCCATGGTGGGTAGAGCACAATTACCCATTTGTAGCTTTGTGTTTAATTCCAGTCAAACAAACCAGATAACCATTTGTTATTGATATGTTTTGTAATTAAACTTTTCCAGGTGTAGCACTATTTAATTAAGTTTAAATAACACCTAGATTGGTTTTTAATTTTGTATTTTTAATTGAAAAACAGTGGGAAATAGTGAACGAGCCGTAGCCACATAAACTTCCTCCTAGGGCTAGCACTATTAATTAAACAACAACAAAAAAATTCATATAATATTGTCTCCCTGTAGGTGGCTTAGCGGTAAGCCTGAAAAAAAATGTTAGGGCTAGGTGCTCACGTTGGGTACAGCACAGATATGTCATTATGTAGCTTTGTGCATAAAAACAAACGAATACCTTACGTTGTTCATGATGTTGCCTTCTGCTATTTTCAGTGACACTCTTTCATAGTCTCTTGAGGAATCGACCCTTAGGATCCAAGTACATAGATTATGGCACAACGGCATATCTGCAGATTCACACCGCCAGAAACAAGCTTTCGATACCCGTGGTGAGCAGAGCACAGATAGCCAGCCTATCGTGCTTCTTTGCGCTTCACTGCGATCAAACAAAAGCTCTCTGTAGCCATCTTGTGGCGCATTTATAAACAAGTTATATATATCTGTAAACTATAACACCTTCTTCCCCAATCTCTATAAAATTAAAACTAGTTTGTCAGTAACTGCATACGCAATTTCGTATTTACTTAAAGGAAATGCTTCTAAACTAGACACACATTTTATAAATAACTTTACTAATGTACTATAGTTGGTGATTAAATACTTCGAAATATCGATGCTCAACAGCTACTGATTACTGTATTTCATTACCGATAGACGAAACCTGTGATTTTTGTAAATGTAAGCTGAACTTATTAACAGTTAAAAACAAGTAGTGCATACTCAGGGAACAGATGGCGCTACTGCTTTAACACTTTATTTGAAACAATTTAACATTTCGTGAAAGCTGCACAAATGGCTACTTGTGTATAGCCGTCCCTGCTTATGAACTGACAGATTACAACAATGGTGAGTTTTGTGTGACCGATTAGCGTAATTTAATCCTTATTTTTACAGCGCACTCACGAACCCAAAGTGAAAGCGCATTTTTATGCAGCAACGGAACGAGACTCGTGAAACCTCGGATTCAGAGTTCGGGAACCCTAATTAATTATAAGACACGCCCGGCCCCATCAAATCAGAAGTGAAAAATGCATTTAATTTGCATTCTAAATTTTTTATGGGTATATGTGGATACAAGGGTTGAATATTTTGGATTCATTAAAGTTATTTTCTTATTTTAAATATTTGTTTCATTACTGAAGTGAGCCTGATCACTTCTCAAGACAACACATTTCACTGTCGCAAACGTCAGCACTGCTATTTTCACATTTCTTTGTACTTTTTTGGATAAAAGGTATAGGAATATAAACCCACTCTCACATTTATGTTTAAATTTTCAAACTATTAAAAGACGTGCTGTTCGTTTTGTCAGTAATAAAACAAAATCGTGAAACGTAGTTGTAAAGACAATGAAACTTGGGCTTTTTACCTGCGCGAGCGTATTACGATTGACGAGCCGAATTTCAATGAAAGTTAGAATGTTGTATTGTTTTATACGAAATTGCATGACTGTACGTCTTACCTTCTCTTGATTAGTTTAGTTGTTTTTATCATAAAGCAGAATGGGTAAAGGGCGTTTTTACCGACAACATCCCTTTTCGCGCTAAAGAGGTCACTAGTTTCGACTGTTAGATAAAAGGCACGGTAAATGTTAGTATTTCTTTAATATTAATTTTTATAAAACATTTGAAAGTTGTTGTATCGATAAACAGCTTTAATTTTTTTCTTTGATCTCTAAAAACTGTAGTTGAGAAAGGGTTTTTCAATACAGTTTAGCAAGAAGTTTTTAACTAATCTTTGTTATCTCTTGTTAAGTCCATTTGTATTTGATATTAATATTAGTTTTAATGGGAATGAGTCACATTATAGACTTACATAAACATGGTATAATATTTACATTTCATGTTAAAATTAATA
The DNA here is from genome assembly GCF_004210375.1 of Tachypleus tridentatus. Taxonomy (NCBI): domain Eukaryota; kingdom Metazoa; phylum Arthropoda; class Merostomata; order Xiphosura; family Limulidae; genus Tachypleus; species Tachypleus tridentatus. The sequence goes on along the minus strand of NC_134837.1, from coordinate 191,852,076 downwards.
ATTTTAATACCTTTGTTTTTACTTCTTATGTTATATCTATATAAAGTATATACTTTACCTTTAGTAATTATCGCTTGTATATCTATCGATATCTGTTTTAAACCGTTTATGGAATAGCTCTGCTGACGTGATCAGATAGATAGGTAGTAGACAAAAAAAAATAAATAAAAAAAATGCTATACCGGAAATGTTAGCGACGTTTTTAGCATATTATTAGTATATACACGCATAATATATAGTAATCAATACTATGAATGGTCAGTTTTTCAGCGCGAGAATTATTTCAAATCCTTGTCGATCCCTACTGTCGAGTAGTAATAATAAACACATAACTATCAAAATTAGGATATTTGATTTTGGTCTAAGATGTGGGTTGTGATATTATTCGTATATCTTTCAAAAGGAACAATTATTTCGTATTAAGAATAAAAGAAATATATAAACTTAAGGATGTTATGTCTTACAATTTATCCTGGACAAACCTCCAATTTACTATGTTACGTATTACGATTTCAAATAGCCTGAAACTTAGTTAAATTGTAATTTAAATTTAAAAGTTGATAAATGTAAAGATGTATCAATTTATGTTTACCAACAAAATTGATATATCCAGTTTTCTTTCTTAATGCAAAGATATATAAATATTAATACCATTCATTATAACGGTTATTACAAGTAATGATTTACATACAAAAGTTTTGCAAACTTACAAACAATCTTGAGTCTTCTATCTGATCTAGAACGTCATTGATATTTTATCAAGAGTTCACTACGAACAAATTAAATCAGAGTTGATATAGGCACAGTTTACTTAACGAGGAGCTAGGTTGCTCTTTGGTGATCACACGTGAGTTTTTCACTATTGAAGTTATATAATGTCTTCATAAAAATAATAAAGTCTGATGTTAATCTACTGAAGTTAAACGGTTTTTAATATTGAAAATCTCTGAACGTTCCTGGTTAAATATCTGAAGTACCCGACTAATAAGAATTAATTACAGTTATATCTTTCAAGGTTTATAGTATACCAACTGTAGGTAACCAACAAAATATACTGTCTATTGGCTACGTTTTATAAGCGTTAGATTAATTTCTAGAAATTTCAGCCTACCCAACGATACTGACAATATCACAGTGTTTTAGTACAACATATAATATTGATTCTTACATCCGAGAATCTTTTATAAGTGTAGTGACTAGGCAGAAATTCTGCAGTCTACATTTAACAGTACAAGTTACATGAAATGTATATATTTAACTGAAACAAACACCGATATTGAAATAAACATAAATCCGTCACAAGTAATGTTAATTAGTTGTTGTTGTTTCACAATAGGGGCACGCTAACCTCTAAGCCATAATATTCATAACTTCAACAAGATGGGCGTGTTTTGGTTCCTTTGTTAACTTTAAGAGTTGAATTTCGTTAATTAATCCGACACCATGAATGAACGTTTACAGATTGAAGCTTGTTTATATCTTTGAGAAGCAGAACGTGAAAAAAACCTAAGCTATGCTTTTATGTACATTATATGACTCAGTTGATACAATTTTTAAATAATAATAGTATGTTAACAAAGTGTCGTATAAGTAGCCAGTATCATTAAACACAGTGAGATTACAATAGGTGGACAAGTGTTCAGGAGAAGATATGTTTTTTGAAGACTATATGAATGCGTTAAGTAAACTGTGAAAAGTTGTATATTAATCATGTAAATTTGAATTATATCATTGTTCTAAATACAATGTTTAGAAATGTTGCTCTGTTCACACTGATTTTCTAGAAATTGAATTAATTCGGGATGTAGTCAGTAGCGTTCAAGGCATTTGCTTATATGTGACACACCCATATGTTTGGTGATTTGTGGCTAGAAGACAGATGTGTTAACTGAACTGTATACATGATCAATAATTCGACAGTCTTATCGTGTAAGCCTACGAGTTTACATGCTACTTTTGTTCTTGACTAACTAGGAATTCAATACAGAACACTACGATCACACTGATGGCACTACAATGGATATTAAAATACTTTGTATCTCTGACAACAACTTTTATGTTGAAGTTTAAAACCACCTTTTAAAGGTGAATTTTACAGAAAAAAGATAACTTTGCAGTCAAAAGAACTACTCATACTGATTAATTTTGCAGCGGCAAACGTAAAAACTAAAACGTTCGGATTGCCGCTCGGAAAAGTACTTGACGTAATAATTGCCAAACAAACCGCCAACCCCAGCGCGTTGAATGTAAATAAACATGGCCAGTCTATTTTGACTTTGTGTTCTGAACAGTGTTGAGTAGCGCCATATCAATTCGAACCTACTCTGAACGAACCTAGAACAGTTACTTTTGACACAGATCTGAAGCCTAATGGTAATCCTAAGTCATGACAACAAATATGGTCTGTATTATTTCAGTGGAATTTTAAGCACCTCGAAACCTGTCTGGTGTTTATAAGTTATTGGTATCACAGACTGGGTTTTATTTGTTTATACTTTGCCGACTATGGTAACTAATACTCAGCTCTTTTACAATCATTGTACCGGGTATTTATGACTCGTAACAAAATGAATTTCAATTATACGTCATAATTCTGTCTATAAAATCAAACTGGATGTAGCAGTCTGAATAGTTAATTTATCTTGAAATGTTAAATTTGAAAAATGGAATTCTTCAAACTTTTCCATATTTAAAAATGATACAAAAACATCTACAGAATGATCTACCAGCTTTTAAACTTGGAATATACTCTATTTGGGATAGATTTGTCCACTGTCTAGATTAAGAAACCAAGGTTTAACTGACAGGAACACAATGGTCAGCGCGCAACGAAGCGTGTTTGGCAACTGTTACGTCATAGTTGTAAAACGTCACGGAAACAGCCGAACATGCTCGCCATTTCAGCGGTGGGGTCGTTATAATGTATCGGTCAATCCCACTATTCGTTGGTAAAAGAGTAGCTTAAAAGTTAACAGTGGGTGGTTATTGAAGGTGAATTTTCAACAAATTTAATAATTGTCTTATAAACTGTACTTTGGTTAGGTATAATTGCTGTGGTTGCCATATTTTTAAACACTTTAGTTTCTGAGTAAAAAATGAAACAAAATATGCAGGTCCTGCAAACTCATGTTCCTCTCGGTCGTTCAGCTGTTTCCGTGACGTTTTACAACTATGACGTAATAATTGCTAAACACACTTCGTTGCGCGCCGATCATTGTATTCATTTCAGTGCTGGTGTTTTATGCAAATCTATCGGTGCTTTTTTCGGATTACATACTTTGTGAGACTATTTTTTGTCTTGATATTGCTACTTTATGTTTGTTTTATGATAACATCGTTTACTGCTTTGCTTATGGTTGTAAAAACGGTTTGGCATTGGGCAAAAGCTTCTTTTCGTTTCCGTGCAAGGAGAAGGAACCGGCAAGGTGGCGACAGTGGGTGCGGATGGTCAATAGGAAGAACTGGACTCCTTCACACCATGCAAAGCTTTGTCAAGATCACTTTGAACGTTCATGTTTTGTGCCGAATCCCACTGTTTTGGATTCCGTGGGTTTCAAGCCAGGCAGGATGAGACTGGAAAAACCATCGGCAGTAGACAGGATCGTCCCCACCATCATTCCTCGTGTAGAGCTGAGGACTAATCTCAGTCTGCAGCGTATAGGTTCCACCCCTCTGAAGCCATCCCTTGCCATCACGAAAAGAACAAACTTAAAGTTATGTGTGCAGTATAAAGCGATAAACAATAACTAGTATAATATAATAATTTAAAAAGTACAAGTTTTTGAAGAATGTAACTAGACATACACGTTTCACATTCATGAGCGTGTTTTGCATTTATGGCACCTGAAAGTCAGTGAAACCTTGATTTCCTAGTCTAGACAGTGGACAAATCTGTCGCAAATAGAGTATATTCCAAGTTTAAAAGCTGGTAGATCATTCTGTAGATGTTTTTGTATAATTTTTAAATATGGAAAAGTTTGTAGAATTCCATTTTTCAAATTTAACATTTCAAGATAAATTAACTATTCAGACTGCTACATCTAGTTTGATTGTATAGACAGAATTATGGCGTATAATTAAAATTCATTTTGTTACAAGTCATAAATACCCGGTACAATGATTGTAAAAGAGCCGAGTATTAGTTACCATAGTCGGCAAAGTATAAACAAATAAAACTCAGTCTGTGATGCCAATAATTTATAAACACCAGACAGGTTTCGAGATGCTTAAAATTGCACTGAAATAATACAGACCATATTAGTTGTCATGACTTAGGCTTACCATTATTCCACTGGAGGTATGACCGACTCGCAACCGGCCTGGGCGCTATCAGTATCACTCACAGTTCCGCTACTCTCGCTGGTAGAACTGTCCTCATCACTAGAACTTGTCAGATCTGTATCAAAAGTAACTGTTTTAGGTTCGTTCATAGTAGGTTCTAATTGATATGGCGCTACTCGACACTGTTCAGAACACAAAGTCAAAACAGACTTCGCCTCTGTTTCTCTGTATGCACTAGACATGTTCATTTACATTCAACGTGCTGTCGTTGGCGGTTTGTTTGGCAACTATTACGTCACAGTACTTTTCCTAGCAGCAAACGTAAAAACTAACACGTTCAGATTGCCGCTTGGAAAGGGCTCTTTCTGCACCAAGTTTTATGTTTCATTTATTAGCACATATTTTTTTATAAAAAATGTTAACCTGCAAAATTAATCAGTATGAGTAGTTCTTTTGACTGCAAAGTTTTCTTTTTTCTGTAAAATTCACCTTTAAGGAATAGTCCCGTGAAGTGATGCATTGATTAGGTTTTCATTATGTCGATAATAAATGGCTTTTTTTATATTCTCTTCCCTTTTTTAAAATTATTTCCACAAAATATAAAAGCAAATATTTGACTATTTCTCCATATTTACGTCTTTTCTTATATCGCTGCTTCTTTAAACACAGGTTTATACATATTTATTTGTATAGGAAGCTAATAAACAGTTCAAAATAATTTCACTATCAATACGTCTATTCTATTCGGAAGTAAAATTAATTATCAATATAGATAGATATCATCCTTTTGAAGAATTTTTAACCAGTAACAAAATTTATGACAGCCTTAATACAAAAAAAAAAACGCTTAAATTTGTAGTTCAATTGAAAGAAAAAAATAATACTCAATACAAAATCATCTATAACCAGTCCAAAGCCATAGAATACCTTTTATCTGAAATTTAAGAACAACTCATGCATTCTGAAAAAAAAACATCTATATTTACTTTATCTTAATAGCTGTTTGTAAATTTGTTTTCATTCTAGAAGATATTCTGTACCACGCAGAGAGGCTATTTTTTCAATATAATGGTTTTTCAGTACTACATGTTTATTTAAAACCAACAACAAAGGTAATCGTACCACATAACTGTATCATTTGCCTAACACATGTTATCGAGAGTATCTCACACACTGTAGAAGTACTGACTGTAAGTGTTATTGTATTTAAGAGACTATAAATTTTCAATGCAGAGTGACAACAAAAAATCTCCATCGTGGCCAAACAATACAAATGTTCTCCTATGGTGTGAAGGTCTTATCTACAGCTGTTAGAAAAGTGCAATAAGCTAACCGTAGTGCTACTGTGAACACCATGATTCCCTTCGATTTGACATCAGGGATCCTCGGCTGGTAATTAATCATATATTTTGTAATTAAAATGTACTTATTAGATATTCTTGTTAACATATTTTTCAGATATATATCTTTTAGTTTAATATATTTTGCAGGTCAGTCAGTTTTTAAACCTTCATTACTTCTTCTTATTACTTAGGTTTTCTTCCTAAAATATCTTGCTGCATGACACTTTATCACCTCATCTTTAGATGTTCATGTGGATATATAGAAGGATTATCTGCGCTAGCCATTCCAAATTTTAAACTGATAGACTAGCCAACAACATCCACCTTCAACGTTTGAACTACTTTAATATATTTCATTATGGGTCTCGTAACGCGCCTTCAACCCCAAAATAAGGAACACGATTTCGCGACTAAGGGACTCAAACATTCGCCCACTATCTCAAGCCCAGTCTTACGTTACATTACCACATATATTATGTATTTTTTCCCATGACTCTTCTTGTATCTTAGTTTCTGCTTCCTTTACGCTGAAAGTTAATGCTGTGTGTTTCATCAGAACGCTGACACGCTACAGAGCTTTTTTTTTTCAGAATGAACCATACAATTTTCACTGCAGCTATTACATCACCGAGGGACCGGCATGGCTAGGTGGTTAAGGCACTCGACTCGTGATCCGAGGGTCGTCGTTTCAAATCCCCGTCCCACCAATCGTGCTCGCCCTTTCAGCTGTGGGAACGTTATAATGTGACAGTGAATCCCACTATTCGATGGTAAAAGAGTAGCCCAAGAGTTGGCGGTGGGTGGTGATCACTAGCTGTCTTCCCTCTAGTCTTACATTGCTAAATTAGGGACGGCTAGAGCAGATAGCTCTCCTGTAGCTTTTCGCGAAATTCAAAAACAAAAACAAAGAAATACATCACCAATGATCAGATAGTACATTTATTAACGTGTTGGTAAATCCAAAGTCCATATGACAGGAAATTGTTTACTTTACAATATTCCTCCAGCTATGTATAATTAATGATTTCTACTTTAATTTTTTTCTAGTCAGTAATTAATAGTTTTTGAGAATGTTCGTTTCCAAACGAGTCAAACATATTATGAATGAAACTGTATTTAAATTAAGACATAGAAAGGAATTATAGTATCTTTTTGTCGTGCAGATGGAAGTGACAATTACAACAGTAATCATCACCATACATTTGATGAGTGTAACCTGATTTATCATAATGAGGATTAATTAAAAAACTACTGACCCAAATTTTATTCGTCAAATAAATCAAATGAACTCGCAAGCTTATTTTATAGTCTTACTAGTGAAAACTGGATCTTAAAAGAATGGTGTTTAATACATAAGCCCCTCGGTGGCACAGTGGTATGTATGTCTGTGAATTCATACTGCTATAAACTGGGCTCCGATACCCGTGGTGAGCAGAGCACGATAGCCGTTTGTGTACCTTTGTGCTTAGTAACAACAACAACAAATTACTACATAAAGCTCCTAAACATGGAAACAACTTTGTACACGTGTTTCCTGTTAAGCCCCAAACTATACAATGAGCAATCTGTACTGTGCTCACCACGAGCGTAAAAAAAAAAAAGTTCTTTACTTATAAGCCTCCAGACTTATCAGAGAGCTCCTGGGGGTGGCTTGTTCTTATGTTTAATGTCAACTCCTTGTTTAGTCTCTTATGAAGCTTTCACATAATTTAAATTTCTGTTGACAAATTTACATTCACATTTATTACAAAACTGTTTAAGAGTTTTATCGATTTTCTTATTATTCATAGCTTTAAGATAACGTAGTTATAAGTGTAATAAATCAATTAATAATATACTCCTTTATTGGCAAATTAGAATGATTATGTAGAAAATTTAAGGATTTCGCTACAGCAAAGAAATACCTACTCATAGCTGTTCGTTGTTACGTTTGACAAAGTGAAATACCAAAAACAAAATATCAGACTTAACATCACGGTGTTTTCATGATTCGCATAGTGTGAATTGCAAGTTTTATTAAGTATGTATAATAGTTTGGTTGGGGCGATCGGATATCAGTTGGTTTTATGGTTAGTAGCTTATAAGGTCACCCAGGTATAATGATTAGTAATTAATTAATAACTAGATGTAGGCGACTTTACATGCTGCCAATCATGACAACGAAGTTTTGTTAGTGAGTTTGAAATTGTATATGTGTCATTAAATGGAACGTAAGTAGGACCCCAAGTAAAAAAAACGTACCTGAGGATCACGTGATTGAATCCCCGTCACACAAAACATGGTTGCCTTTTCAGTCGTGCGGGCGTGATAATGTGAGGGTCAATCCCATATTCATTGGTAAAAGAGTAGCTTAAGAGTTGGTGGTGGGTGGTGATGACTAATTGTCTTCCCTCTAGTCTTACACTTTTAAATTAGGGACGATTAGCGCAGATAGCCCTCGTGTAGCCAACTCTTGGGCTACTCTTTTACAAACGAATAGTGGGATTAACCGTACATTATAACGCTCCATGGCTGAAAGGGCGAGCATGTTTGGTGTGACGAGAATTTAAACCCGCGACCCTCACATTACGAATCGGACGTCTTAACCCACCTGGCCATGCCGGTCCTGAATAAAATAAAATAGTATTAATAATTAAGAGGTACTAAAATTTTCAAGGAATAGCCTAAGGTTTTGACCAGCAACAGATACAAAAGTTTTGAACTGGAAGTGTAATTAAAAATTGTCTGTGGTCGGATGTATGAATTTGCACACAGAAATTCCGAAAAAAAAAGTTTTGGTGTTTTAGGTACTGACCACTAGGCGGCACCAAAATTATTTTACCACAGTAGACTTTACGACTTAACATTGTTTGCTGAACTCCTATACATACTTAACGAGCAAAACATGCAGTTTTTGTTGATTATCACATAATAAAACAATGAGCAGCTTTTTTGGAAATTTTCACTTGTTATTCACTATATTTTTAATACATTTTCTGAAAACGTTAATTTTTAATCTTTACATGGACACTTTGTACAGTGTTTATACATAATGAATCATACAGCCATACAAACGCATCTAATGCATTAAATTATCTCATTTTATATGCAAATCAATTGCTTTGAAGAAATACAACAAATCAAAACAAAATAAAATTACAAAGTTAAATGATTAAAATCGACTAACTTTGTAGATATAAATTATCTATACGATGGTCACACACTATGATCTGTATTTTTTGTTTTTGAAACTCGATACTTGTAACGTTATTTCAGCTTATTCGTAAATATTTTACCCGAATGAAGCCAAAAATGTTACAAGAGAATTTAAGATAGCAAAGTTCCAACTGTAATTTGAATTAGAGTATAAATTTAAATTATTTTGAGTATATTACAAACATACTAATACAAAATGTTAGAAGTCGACTTCATAACAAGTCTATTGTTTAGATATAAGAAATAGCCTTGCTTCCAAGTAATCCACAGTAGAGTTAACCCTTCCCCATTTGGAATCACAGTCAGTTACAATTATACATTTAAGGAAAACAATTAAAAAGTTAGTAAATATAGGAATGGCTAATGTCAATCACTTAAAAACACTTCAGACAAGATAGTAAGGATGGCATTTGGAAGATCCCTACATAATAGCACAGGCACACAATGTTGTAGAATGTTAACAGACAAAAATAGGAGAGATTATACCCGATTATGATTGGATATTTATAGAATTGGTTGACACCATTGTTTTGATTTTTAAGTTATTATGTAAAAAAATGTTTGGTTTGTTTTGAATTTTGCGTAAAGCTACTCGAGGACTATCTGTGCTAACCGTCCCTAATTTAGCGGTGTATGACTAGAGAGAAGGCTGTTGTTGTTTTGAGTTAAGCACAAAGCTACACAGTGGGCTATCTTTGATCTGCCCACCACGGGTATCGAAACCCGGTTTTTAGCGTTGTAAGTCCGCAGACACACCGCTGAGCCACTGGGGGGCTAGAGAGAAGGCAGCTTGTCATCACCACCCACCGTCAACTCTTGGGCTACTCTTTTACCAACGAGTATTGGGATTGATCACACATTATAAAGTCCTCACGGCTGAAAGGGCGAGCATGTTTGGTGTGACGGGGATTCAAAGTAAAGAAAAAAAGAACAAGAAATTCAAACTTTTAATCGACTTCATTACGTGATGTTATCGTGTATTAGGACACATACTTTAACATTTTTCATATTTCTTTAAATATCGTATTTAGAACTTGATTTATTATTATTTTTAAACCTTGTGTGGCATGCTAAGATTAAATTACCCACTGAAGTTTAATCGTTACAGTTTGTGGAACACTAGTTTCTGTGTCGATACTCGAATTTTTAAAGGAGTATTTGCTGTCATAAAGTCCCCTTTTGTACAACGGTAAGTCTTCGGACTTACAATGCTAAAATCATTGGTTTGATTCCCCTTGGTAGACACATCAGATAGCCCAATGTGGTTTTGATATTTGAAAACACACACGTTTTCATAAATACTGAGATTTAATGGGTTGAATCTCAATGCAATTATTTTCAAAGTGTGGCTTGACTTAAATTATAGGTATAACATTAGGCCTAATTTTAATAGTTGGAATTGAATACCCTTCGGTACAGCTAATATCTTCGTACTCGTTTATCTTATTTCTTAAATTAATTTTCTGTTCTCAATTATTATTCAAGAACACACAAAATTTGTTGCGGAATCAAAAGTTGCTTAACACAAGCCCACAGAAACGTCATAATGTTAAGTAATTTTCTTTAAAAATACTCTAACGATAAAAGACCACCAAAACAAATTGTCTCAAGTTCGTACTTTGATGCTTTTAAACAACTATCTGTGTAACTGAAAATAACTATGTATTTATTATTCAACATTCCTAATAGCAAAGGACTTTACATCAAAATCAAGCACCTTGAATTCCATTACTGTACGAAACTTTTGATATTTACCTGCTTTCTTCTTTGAAACAGTTCTAATGAGCCGTGAACTCTGCAAAACTAGTGTGGTGAAGTAAATTACACCATGTAACACAAATTTTGTTCCTGAATAGTATGTGTTATTTCCTAATTGTTTATGTTGTAAAAGTACAGAAAATAGCCATTATTCCCTTCAAACTTTGCTTTAACGACCTGGATAATGAAATTTAAAAATTAACCTGTTTTTTATGTAAAAACGAACAAATTTGCACATTTTCATAAGTTCAAAATAAAACAACATATGAATCAAGATTTACATGTATTTATACTAAAGTTATACAAAAATGTTTAGAAGTGAGTAGTTTTTCGAGATTTGCGACTGTAATGTAAATCACTGGCACGTATCAACCCACAAATACAGTCTCGCATCATGTTTTTGTTATACGCTCCCATGTCACATAAGCAGAGTTTGAAGGAAAAATAGGTCTTTTCCATTTAATTTAGGCATAAGCAACTTGGAAATAACATTTTCTGCCCAGGAACAAAAAACAGTAAAACTTTTGTTACATAGTGTAATAGCTTAGGCTTCTATGCCTTTTTTAATACTGAAATTCACATTTTGGCAAAGATAAAATATTACAAATAAACATCTAATAGGAGTTTACGTGTAGTAAAAATTGTTTCAATCATTAATATTGATTTATTTTTTATGCTTATTTTTATGATATAGTTTATCGTCACATTTCAGTTGATGTATGGTATAGGATTGAATCTTTTGTAAATTGCAAAAAACGTGTACACTTATAACTAAATATATCGTTCTGTCTTCTGTTTTTTTTTTGTATAAAATGAATGGAATAATTCTAGTCCGATGTGTTTTAGGACTTTCAGAATAGAATAAAAGTTGCATGGAACTTATTTCAGCTACAGTAGTATTTATTATCTTATAAGTGTTTAGAGACACTTAACAGGTGGGAGAACATACTCTTTCTAGAACATTAAGTTTTACGTTATTGGAATGGGAGAGTGTTGATTGGAGATAGAAAAGTTCTTATCTTAATTTTCATGACAAATACTTCTTATACAATATCAACCTGGGACATTTTCCTTTTTTAAATAAAACATTTTCTTTGTTATTATTTGGGATGTTGGTTAGCATGCTGAGCTGCAAATTAGAAGATCCAAGGTGGATGTCGTGATCTGTGATATGTTTTTGAATATGATCTACGTTTCCAGCTGTGGGAACGTTACAGCCAGCCCCACCATTCTGCTAAAACTATCCGCATAGGCGGCAGTTTCTTCTGACTAGTTGCCCTCCCACTATTCACCAATCTAACTTAAGGGATGACTATGCCTGAGTCTTGATGGTCTCTAAACTCGATTTTTTTAGATATCTTTCGGTTTGATTGGTTTGGTTTGTTTTGAATTTCGCGCAAAGCTATACGAGGGCTATCTGCGCTAGCCGTCCTTAATTTAGCAGTGTAAAACTAGAGGGAAGACAGCTAGTCATCACCACCCACTACTAACTCTTAGGCTACTCTTTTACCAATGAATAATGGAATTAATTATCACATTATAACACCCCTACGGCTGAAAGAGCGAGCATGTTTGGTGTGCGGGGATTCGAACTCGCGGCTCTCGGATTGCGAGTCAAGTGCCTTGACCACCTGGCCATGCAGGCCTTTCGATTTAAATAATATCGATTTTTTAAATAGGTTAAGCTATAACAAGCTATTCTGAGACAGTGGGAACAGTAACTTATCGATTTATGTGTCAAGTTCACACTAAGGATATAATGAAGAAAAATTGAACTGACCTCAATAAATATATTTATACCGTTAAAGTTCATGGAAAATAAATTGATAGACATTAGAAAGTGCTCCCCCCCGTGGCAGAGAAGAACTTATGCGGAATTACAATGCTAGAATTCAGGTTTCGATACCTTTGGTGGGCAGAGCACAGATAACTCATTGCGTAACTTTATGGTTAATTACAAACAAACAAACATTAGAAGGAGCTCTACTGAAAACCATTGATTGGGATAGCATCACCACACCTTGATGGTAGTGGGAACTTATGATATAGTGTATTTGACCTGTGTTGACTTAGCTTTGACAATAAGTATTTGAACCATATGATGCCTCTCTCATTTAACGTGACTGATAATCTTAAGCTCTTGTGTTTATGTATGGGTGAAGACAACATTTGTTTTTTCCAGCAACTTATAACTTCTAGTAGTAGAACTTGACTGCGCGTCTCCCGGCAGTTCTGCCATTCTAGTGTTACTGGGGTTCCCTAATGTAAAATTGAAATTTTCTTGAAGTCACCAGTGGTAGGTTATCATCTATTTCAATTCAAGTGAAGGTGGACTTAGTAATGGTTTTATACCTGGGGGTCTCTCATGCAGGGCCCGGCATAGCCAGGTAGTTAAGGCACTCGACTCGTAATCCGAGGGTCCCGGCTTTGAATCCTCGTTACACTGAACATGTTCGCCCTTTCTATTCGTTGGTAAAAGATTAGCCCAAGAGTTGATGATTATGATTAGCTGCCTTTCCTCTAGTCTTTGCTAAATTAGGGATGGTTAGCGCAGATAGCCCTCATGTAGCTTTGCGTGAAATTCAAAACAAACAAATTAACTCTCATACAGATTACTGGTTTCTCTCCTCGATAAGGAGATAAGATATCTTTTGTTGTATGTTATTCTAATTACTTCAAACATAGGTTTGCCTCAACTGTAGTGAAGTTCTTGTTATATATTCCTTGGGTCAACTTCTCAGTTTGATAACTAAGTTCACAAGCGAGGTAGCACAGTCTGTTTAAATACAGAAGAGAATCAGTGACTGTTTGGGTCGTGTACAATTTTATAATGGAATATTTATGTGGTGCTGGAAGAAGGTAATTCTCATGTCAGGTTCAAACAGTTGTGGCTAGGCCATACTTTATAGGTGACAAAACATTCTGTGAATCGCTCATTCAATCCCTCTGTCTGGTAGTAAGACCAGCCAATTTCATTTCACTTTCTTATTATTTGCTACGAAATGATAATAATTCTACTGCGTCAAAATTACGAACAGTAATTTGTGCTTGTGAGATACCTATCCAGGAATATGTTGAATGGTAATATCTCATTGTTATCTATTTTATGCATCATTAGATGGTAACTGCTCCAGTCTGCTAAAGTAACAAGGAGTTAATTATTATTTAGAAGTTCATTTAGACCAATCGAAATAACATCATCGTTTTGTTTGCTGTTTTTGATCGCTTGGTGTTGATGGTTTATTTGTTGTTAAGAAATTAAACAATGAACCTTCTGTGCTCTATCCACTGCGGGTATCGAAGCACGATTCTTTATGCTACAGGCTCTCGGATTACTGCTATGTCACATAGTTTAGTTGTGGTTTAAAACTCCAGAGATAAATACATTTTTGTCAACTATTGTCTTAATAGGACAACTGCAATGTTCTCTAAGGTCATTAGATGAGCAGCGATTTGCCAACATTTCTCATTTGCTTTCAAGTAACATCTAGTGATTGGAATCAAAATCAACGGGAATTGTTAACCAACATAAGTTGGTCATACAAAACTAAGGGGAAAGACGTATAGAGGTGAGATAGGAGATCCAACAAATTTACCGTGATTTCTGAACGTGATTACGGTTCTGAAACAGAGGTTTTCTTTCAAGTACTCCTGAAATGTGATGTGATGCCAACTTTCCAGGATTTGTAGAATTGTCGATGAAGTAAACCAAATGACGTATTGTTACTTGTTTTAGAATCCAACGAGGAAAGTTATCACATGGACCAAATTTCGTGGTTCTATTTATATCGCACAACGATTATTCGTTGAGATTATAATCTACCACTAAAACAAAAGTCAACTTTAAAGTCCACTGTACTTTGTGACAAAATAATTAATTAATCATGTAAGAGCTGCTGGACTATTTGTGCTTACGTGCACAATTTGTAACCTTGTTTATCTTGTGATGTGGAAACACACTTTATATACTAAAATATTTATAGATATATTTGTGGTTTTATTCAAAGAGTTCTAGTGGCGTTTGTAATTTGCTGATATTTCGCAAAGAGTACCAGTGAGGGTAGAAATTTTGTGGTATTTTGCAAAGAGGATTTGTGATATCTGTAATTGTGTAGCATTCTTTAAAGAGAATCAATGGAGGTTCGAAATGCTTTGGTATTCTTCAAAGATACCCGAGTGTTTATAAATTTGTGATGTTTTGCATAGCGAATCAATGGAGTTTGTAATTTCGAAATAACATATTTTAGGTCACCTAGTGATCTGCTCTGTGATAGATATGCATTGATATTCCTGTCATGTACCCAAAAAATCTTTTAAAATAACAATTTTCATAAAATGATACATTATTAATAAAAACGAATTATAATAATTACTATTTCATTAAAGTAATAATGAAAATTGGCGTCTAGAATTACACGATTTTAAATCATTTGGAAGTTATCGTAATGTCTTACCATTGAGGCACAACACAACCAAGGAAATCACATAATATTTTTATGTTGTGACACATTCTTATTGTGCACTACTCTATATCCATAGTTCTTTAACTTCTAATGAATTATTATCCAAATAAAGTGGCATTGACTCACTTACTGATCTATTCTTAATTACGAAATACACGCACACTTACACACATGATAGATAAAAATGGTTTGTGTGACACAAATCTTACAAAGTTTAGTATTCTATTTTAGCAACATCACATACATTGGAAGTATTAATTTTTCGCTACTTAGTTTACGGTTTTGCATCATAAATATATGTATTTGTTTGTATTCTGACTTTATTAGGAGAGTGAAGTGTGTGTGTTTTTCTCATAGCAAAGCCACATTGGGTCATTTGCTGTGCCCACCTAGTGGAATTGAACTTCTAATTTTACAGTTGTAAATCTGAAGATTTACCACTGCCCACCAATGGGTATTTCAAGCCATAAACAAGCCTGTAAGTTAATGACAATCTACCAACAGGTATATTTCTGTACCAAGAGTGAAGTAAAAATCTGTACAAACATAGATGATCAAAATGTTAAGAAATAGAACTTGTGAAATGCTTTAGTAATATACAGAATATTATGGTGAAAAGGCAGCCTCTCAGTGTAAAACCCTGGATCACTTGCAAGACACTATGAGGCCACTTAATCCCTGCTACACCTCAGGGGTTTTAAACATCGATTTAATACTCTACAATGCACCCTTTCGGTACACGTTCTACATGTGTGAGAAGTTTGCTAAAAATCGATTTATTGGTTTTCAGAAGGATGAGGGCTTTCTCTTATAGGCACTTAAACAGACGGAAAAATCCCAACTAGAAATACATCGCTAATACTGTAGGTGGCGCTAAGCAGTAACAAAAACGATGCTCTTGGTGGAACAAGGAATACATAAACATTACAGTAACAAACGATCAGATAACTGCTTCTAGGATGTTAAATGACATTTCTTAAGATTTTGGGCAAAAAGTATAGAACTGCATAGAGATTGAAAAGACGTACTCTGGTAAGGTTTCTGAAAGCGTGGAACTGGTTGAAATTCACGACATATGATTAATGTACTATACAGTGCAGTTCCAAACAAGTAAACAATATTAAAACAATAGTTTATGCCACAATACCTAGAATATAAGTTCTTAACTTAATATGATCTGAAAGCTACTTTTAGATCTTTATTTCTCGTAAACCTGGTTTTTACTCGATTTTTTAAAGCTGTGTTTAGTTCAACTGCACGACAACGTAACGGATTTTTGTAAAATCACAGTTAATACGACAAACAATGTTAAACTAAGCCTAACATAACATACATCAACAGAGGGAACTGAAGTTTCAACTAAAATGCTTGATTCACATGTCATGGAAAAGGTTCGATATTATTTCAAATCGCGTAATATATGAAAGGGAAAAATATTCAAAAAATAACTCAATTCTTCACTTTTATACATAAAATATATATAATAAAGACTTCGAAAATAAAGAATAAAGCTTGTTGTGAATTATGTGCATTTAAAAATTTTTACAGCGACACCACAAATATGGAAATATAGACTGGAACAAAATAATGAAACTTAGCTGTTATTATAATATATACGCATAATAAATAAAATTTGATATTAAGCTTTGTTTTTAAACTTTTGTTGTGGAAGGTAGCGGTTGTAGTAACTTTTTTTAATAAACTTGCAAACTGTAAACGCGAATGTGTTACAGTAGAGAGTTAAGTGCATTATATAAAAACGACTTTTAACATCATCACGTTATTACAATAAATGTACTTATGTTTGGTCATACTCTATCTGACGACCATGAATCTTGAGAATAGCTTTGCAGTGTAGTTTTCATTGCAAAAAAACTCCATCGCAGGAGGACATGTCCAAAGCATACCGCATCTCTTTACAGACTTTACACATTTCACCCAGTGTGCGAGGACGACTGTTCACCAGCGCACCTTTCAATGATCTGATTGCATAGAAATCCACAGGCACTGCGTTTAGCGTCTTCGTATGAAATAAGATGAATACACGTTTAATTTTCCACTGCTTGAGGTGTGTTGTAACTGAACAGGGAGGTTATCTTAGTCAATCCATACCCCACTACCCTGGTTTCCAAAGGAAGATCCTTCTTGATTAACTTGTCTGCTTTTGCCCACGTGAACGGCTTTTGTCACTAACCTCTGTGCTAGTGGATTCTCAACTGTTGTAGCACGCCACATTTAACACTGTTGAGGTACGTGTTGTTGTCGGTCTGTTTTTATGATCTTATATATATATATAATTTTTTTTTTGTCCAATGCCATTAAATATATGAGACATTTTCGTCTTAGAAATTCTAAGCTCTTTATTTGAACACATCTTTATGATCTGGTTGTATGAATATTTTGTGTCAGAAAGGGTCTCTGCATTTCCTTTTCATAAACGATAAACTTGTCACGACAAACACAACCTACGAAAAACCGAATAATGTCAAAATGTGGTTCTGATACATTCCATTCTGCCACGACTTTATATCGGCTCTAGTTGTCATTTGATTTGCTAACATACACGCACAGAATCGTTGTAACATGTTCATAATAACACTTTTTTTCTTTTTGCAAACCAAATTAGGTGTTTGTGTTTGTTGGGCACGCACTTTTATGTGAAAAATAAATCTGATTAAAACATTTTCAGCTGACGAGTATGCCTTCAGAATATAGGTTTATAGTGCACATGTTCAGTTACTGATATACGCCAAAAGCTATTCTAAAATATTTCACAGAACGATAATTTAGTTCCAGTGATTTTTCTCAAAATTAAACTGCTGTAATTACGTTCATATGTTGAACTATATAGCTTATTAATATCTTAATTTGTATCACTTTATGTTGTGAACTTAGACCGAAGACATTTTTTATGTAACAACTTCTACCAAAAGAGTTGCTGTGCATCTTCAGGGAAAATTACAATTGATAATAATTAGTATTGGTTATGGGTGACAGGAAAACCACACAAAACCTTTTTGATTATTATGCTTTAGATCATCAACTGAGGATCCTAGCTTTCCGCGGTATTATCGGCCTTAATACCAAGAACATCGTCCCTCGCTGGTGCAGCGATAAGTCTACGGATTTACAATGCTAAAATAAGGGGTTTGATTCCCCTTGGTGGACTCAGCAGATAGCTCGATGTGGCTTTCCTATAAGAAAACACTCACACCAAAAACATCAAAGTGCTTAAAAATGCTCGTTTAATTATACCTAAACAGAATAACTATTACATGATATGTAGGAAGATATACACATTGTCTTTTTTTAATAATTTAGCTAAACACTTATGTCTGCTGAATCAAGTTTATAAGTTTTACCAAGATAGAACACCACTCTCTATAAATGTGGTAAAAATAAAATGTGGATTTCTTCCATTTTTTTCATCGTAAGCCATCGAAAAACCACAGATACTCGAAAAAAGCTGAAAAATTACCCAGCATTTAAATGCACAGTTAAACATATCTAAGGTTTATGAATAGTGGAATACTACAATGGTATTGACAGAACAGAATATTGGTATATCACAACCGAATATTTGGGATACTGATGTAAAGAGATACTGATATCGCTTCAATCGCTCTCTAATGTTATGGTTTTCTATTTCTATTATGCATTTTTACACTATTTTAATAGAAACCATAATTTAGTTTCTGTTGACTTTCAGTTGAATAAACCAAAAGATAATGGTTTCGTGTATCTGGTTCTTCTTTTCCCTCCAGCTTGCCATTTATTCATTGATGCACCTACAAGCTCGCTCACAGTCGTTCATAAATTGTAAATGAAGATTATAATAAAACTTAGGTCTTTAGGTAACGAGAAATACTCTAGCAAGAAACAAACACAACAAAAAACCAAGAGAGCTTGAGTTAACACTTGTATCCATCCTTTGGAGGCGTCGGCTAGTTATCCTTGCTGACTAAAACATGTACAAATGTCTTGCTAAGTGGCCATAAACCAAGTGGGTGGATTGTTAGTTTGGTCACAACAGATAGATTTTCGTGGCATCTTTTTTTTCCTCTAGCATTTAAAAATCTAGTTTGTGTTTAAAACATATTGTTGTCCTTGTTTGCTGGTTACTTCTATCATCAGAATAGATCACAAGTATTTCATTAAAAGAAATAAGATTTCAGTCGAAACGTTGTTTTCTGGTTTATTAGTAAAAGGGTTAATACCCATACCAGCCATTTTAAGATACAGTAAAAGATGAGTGTTTGTAGGAGGCGCACTCCAAGAAGCACAACAGAAACCTGTCTAGGAATACAGAGCACAGTTTCATTGTATAATGCTTGATTTTTATTATACTCGGCATGCAGATAACATATTACAGAAGTCGTGGAAGGTATAAGCATATTTTTATTTACTGGCAAATAAACCTTGATATTCGTTTCACATATTATTGTGAAATAGTTAAATAACTATCTCCCAATGTTATATGCGCTTCAAGTAAACGACGGAAAAGGATTGTATACAAATTAAAACAACAGTCATTTTAGTAACGGTAAAGTGATTCTGGTGTGTTTCAGTATATTTTAACTCCAGACATTCACAAGGTCTGAGATTAAAACAGTCATACAAGAAGAGATTTGTAAGACTTCTAACTTGTGATTCACCACGCCCGTGTTAATGTTATAAATTTCTCACTCATTTTTCTCTTCTATTGTCTAGACAAATGCACCAAAGTATAATAGATGTTGGATACGCTTCCCCATAACACTACGTGGTGTGAATGAATGTATTGTTTTGAGCTAAATAATCTTTATTTACTTCCTGTTTAGTTTTAAACCACATTGCTAATAGTTTTAATTTGTTTTTGAACATTTTGTCACTCATTAATAATAGGTTATCATTGAACATTAAAAACAGTTATACCAGCAAATAAAACTTCGAATAAGAAAGCGATGAAAACAATTTTTTTTAACGAAACATCACTGTGGTATTAGAATGATTAGTGGATATTAGTTTAGAAACTTGTACAAAAATCTAAAAATTAAAGACCATCTCATCAAAGGCTTCTGTTTATAAATAATAAAAAATGAGTTTTTTTTCGTATTTGTTGGAGCTAACTTTGGCACTTTTTTGTTGTTGAAGGACTAACAGAAAAATGCATGGGTTTGCAGTAGTGTAAATGTGTAATAGATATTTTTGTGGTTTAGTAAAGCATTAGTGTTGAATTTTAGGTTTTATATATTTAACTAAAACTGAAGTTTAACATACACATTCAAGTGTGAAGTTAAGACTAAATGAGTATCTTATAGGTATTCTTTAATAGAGCATAGTGAAGCACGATTTACCGAAACCTTTAAAATATAATTATTGAATTCAATGAAAGATTAATTGTGAGATGTATAAGATATAATGAAACCTCTTCAAGTTCTATATACATCTAGTAATGCATTACATTTACGTTTTAAAAAATATTAAACACATATTCATTTTATGAGCTACCACACAAATTAAGTTTATCAAATATTTGTCTTTGAAACCCTGCTTTCCAAAATGTACTCATTTATATATGATAATTGCTAATAAACCAGAGCCAATTTTAGCATTATTTCCTTGACTGAAACGCTCATTAATGGAAAGAAGCGCCTTCTTTTTCAACATTAATGATAATATATGCGTACAATATTGTCTCAGTTTTCCTTTGATATTTCGATATGGATTATTAATGGTGACTAACGAAAGGAACTCTTTGTAAATGGCACGCCCTTTCTTCATGCGGGAGAGAGAAACATGGATTAGGCTTAGTGTTGTTTCACACACACACTGTGATTATTTATAGTTGCACTTTTACACCTTCTAGTGAGGTAGTTGCTGTGGTAAGTTTAACCTTGAAATCTATGCGCTTAGATTCTAGCCAAACGAAGATGGCAAACTGGTTGGAAAATAGTTCCTTAAAATCAAAGAAAAATGTATATTATCAAATACTCGCTGTATTTATTTATGTTATGTTAAGAAGTCAAACTTCTGAATAAACAATAAGAGATTTTTAAGAAAAAATATCTTACTTCTATACTATATTTTAACCAACCAGATATTCCTAGGACGTATTGTGTTTACTTGTTATATTAACATATTGTTGGTTTAACAAAAGTATGACCATTGTCGCTTCAACTAATTTATTTATATTTGTTATTACAATACAGTCACGCTAATTTGAGCATTGCAACAACATCTTTTATATTTTATTGTAGATACGTTTGTTCTAACCTACTTTGTGCCATTGATTATCAATAGAAACATTGATTAAACTCCCGCTTATTTAATCTCAAAAACTCAAATGTAAAGCTTTGAGTTTACATGTTTTTTATTTAATTTAATCAGCCCTACAAAGGTTTTTTTCCCTGTAAGACTTGTAGGTAAAAAACACATTGTTGTCATGTTCCAAACTCGAGGAGAGAATATATATTTATTATTTATATTAATTAATATGTATTTATAAGAACCAATTAGATCCAAATAAATGTATGTCAAATTTTGCCCAAGAATAAAATGAAACCTTCCAACTTTTTTAAAATTTTCTTTTAGGTATGAAGAAAATTACATCAATGTTAAAATATCATAAATATCTCCGAATGAGTTTTCGAAAAGTCGTATTTTGGTTTGTTTGTTTTTGAATTTCGCGCAAAGGTGCACGAGGGCTATCTGCGTTAGCCGTCCATAATTTTGCAGAGTAAGACTAGAGGGAAGGCAGCTAGTCATCACCACTCATCGCCAGCTCTTGTGCTACTCTTTTACCAACGAATAGTGGGATTAATCATCACATTATGATGCCCCCACGGCTGAAAGGGCGAGCATGTTTGGTGCGACGGGGATTCGAAGCCATAACCCTCAGATTACGAGTCGAACGCTTTGACCACATGGCCATGCCGGGCCGTAATATTCTGCAATCTGAGTCATTACCCCATAGTAATATGGTTCAACTCTTGAATATGTGAAATGAAATATAACAAGTATAACAAGTAACATGTTTTTCATGTGACTTATTAAAAATCATATATATATATATATATACATACATATTATTTTCCATTTAAGCTACTTGCAGTTTGTTTAAAGTCACTAAATTTTAAACCACTAGTAGGTATAAGTGCTGTTAAATCTAAATAAGCAAAGTTCACTAAAAGTATTTGGACTACACGTTTTTAGAAGGTTGGAGCAATTTTATTCAAAATTATGGTTTTTTACAGAAAATTAAATAAGGGAATTATTTAGAGTCGTGAACTAATGTCAAATATTTTACGTAGCAGTTACAATTATTTTGTACGTATTCCATCGAAGTGTTTCCAAAACTTATAGCGTCATAACACAGCTACGGTTAAACGCCTGTTTCAAGACTCAATAGCATATGTGATTACAATATAGAGTAGAATCGACATAAGATCCATATCGAACGATACGATAAACCCCAAGACAATACACCGATGTCTGATGACCTAGTTAAAAGCACCTCAAAGAAGAACCTAATAACAGCTTCTTCTACCGTGACATTGGAGATTTACTTCAATATGGCTACTGCAGCATTGTATAGTATGTATATTTGGATACTTTAAAATATTTGATACTACCATTAAACATCATGTGTTCATAGTATATTACGACTGAAGTGCTCGTGGTATTACTTTATTAGTATTCTATAGGTACAAGTACTGCTGTTTGGAAAAATCTACGCTCTGTACGTGTACTTGTTAAGACTTCATTTTGTATAGTTAAATATAATTTTTTGTGTTGTTTCAAGAAGGCGCGTGTGGTCTTCCGATGGAGCTTAGGAGTTTGAGGTTTAAAAATCGGGTTCGAAACGGTGCAAAAAAACAACAAAGTGTTCCCTGCGCTTTGAGCTATACATTTGTTTTACGGATTTCGCGCACTAAGTTTCTCGAAGACAATTTGCGTTTGCTGTTTCTGATGTTGAAGTGGGAGACTAGAGGAAAATCAGTTGGTCAACACCACTCTTCGTTAGATTGGGTTCCTGTAATCAACTAGTGGGATTTGACCAGTCACTCTTTTAACGCGCCCACGGCCACGAATCACGGGACCTCGAATCCATGGTCAGGCACACTAATCACTTGGCCTGCTTTACAAGAGCAACAGTCAGTCCCTTAGCGTAGATGGTGGGTTGCTATAACATTCTGCTGTTTGTACTCTGTGTAGTTACTCAAAATTATGAACGTTGGAAGATATCGTAGTAGCTTTGCTATGTGTATATACTGTTAGAGACCCGCCAAACACTTGTGGTCAAATTAATATCTTTAAGAGCATTTCTTTAAATACACCAGTGAGAGCATTATTAGGCGGTGGATGTTGCTGGCTGGTGAATAACTCTAAATTAGTGATGGGTAAATCTGAAATTAGGTGAGTCTGTATTGGCCGTTCAGCCCGTGTGTTGCATAAAAAGTGCCATTCAAGTTGAATACACCGTATACTAGCCACTAAAATAAAGTTAAAATATAGGGTTAGATTCCTTTCGGTGGACCTGGTGCTGATAGCTTACAGTGTAGCGTTGTGTCAAAGAAGATAGTAGTAGCCGTTTTCTTAGTGAAAAACTATACAATGTGATATTTGCATTCTGTACACTTCAGTTAAATAAAAATAAAATGTATTTTATGCGTTAGTAATTTAAATATTAACTAGTTAAAAATAATTAGATGTTCGCATAAAATGTACTTAACTGTTTATAGTCCCTTATTTTTATTTAACTGACTTTGCTCAGTGCATGAAACAAAGAACGATCATAAATGAAACATCAGTGTTAAAAACTTGCATAATTTTTATCTCTGTATTAGACGTGAGGGCTGAGAAAAAACAGATAATAACATATAATAGTGACCTTAACTTTGATACATACAAGGAGCGTAAACAACGATTTATTTTTCTCCATGAAGTCGCAAAAGGTCACTGACATATCTACTTTTGTTATGAAATATTCACATTACGAATTTAAAACAACAACAGTTTTCATGTCAACAAAATCCGTTAACGATAATCTGTTTAACTTATTACATTTTTGTTTTAGATGATTACATAACCATATGCAATTCGTATGCAACTCTAGGAACATGTTACAAAGTTTCGTGGTGATGATTTTGGAATATGATGTTCCAAACCTTTGTCAAAATGACTTTTGTAAAGAATGCTCATGAAATTTGACTCTAAATGTGTATAAGAAATATATTTAACTATTAGATCATTTCTTTTGTAGGCTTGATATTTTATATTATGATGAAGGTAGAGTATAATCGTTTGCGGGTTGGGCTGCCGATCAACAGGTGTGAGCCACGAACTGAATACGCCAAACAATAAATACTCTCCGTTCTTTTAATTGCTCAAGTTGCAACGTAGAAATACCTCGTAATCCATATTATATTATAATAATCTACTAGAACAACAATTTGATATACGCCATGCTGCAATATACAATTACTTAAAATATTAAATGTCTCACATTTCTACATTTTCTAAACATACAGATTTTACTAAACAGACTATTTTCTGATCTCTAATTTGAAGAACATTTCTTTGTCTGAGGAAAGAAAACAGGAAATATTGTACATGAAGGTCTTGTTGGTCAAAAAGTGTATGTTTATCAATACCAGCTGGAAGATATACTTTCAGACCAAACTTAGTATATGATAATCCATCTGATGTCATTAGGGTATTGATATCTAACGAAAGGATAAAGAAAAAAGGAAATTGAAGCTCACGTAAAGATCGCAGTGGCACAGCGGTATATTCGTGGACCAACAAAGCTAGAAACCAGCTTTCAATACCCGTGAGTAGCAGAGCAGAGATAGTTTAATTCTGAATTTCGCGAAAGCTACTCGAGGGCTATCTGCGCTAGCCATCCCTAATTTAACAGTGTAAGACTAGAGGAAAGGCGGCTTGTCATCACCACCAATCGCCAACTCTTGGGCTACTCTTTTACCAACGAATAGTGGGTTTTACAGTCACATTATAACGCCCTCACGAGCGAGCATTTTGGTGCAACGGGGATTTGAACCCACTACTTTAATTACATACAAACAAAAAACTTCACGTAAAAGACATCCCTGTATTGAAAATTAATTAAAACTTTCAAAATCACTGAAAACATAGCCTACTGCCTGTTACAATTCTTTTCGTATTTCATTTTTTGATTTTTGCTTACATTGTCTTTCTTAATAGGGCCCAGCATGGCCAGGTGGTTATCTGAGGGTCGTGAATTCGAATCCACATTACACCAAACATGTTCGTTCTTTCAGCCGAGGGGGCGTTATAACGTGACGGTCAATCCCACTATTCGTTGGTAAAAGGGTAGCCCAAGAGTTGGCGGTGGGTGGTGATGACTAGCTGCCTTCTCTCTAGTCTTACACTGCTAAATTAGGGGTGGCTAGCGTAGGTAGCCCTCGTGTAGCTTTACGCGAAATTCAAACTATACGAACAAACACCTAGTGCTTTTCTGCGTGACTCTCAGTGAAGCAGAGTAGCATCTTAAGGAAATTTCCATAAAGCTTAAATGAGTACTATTTGCATCAACCTTTATTTACTTGAATGATGTCTTATGGATACAGCGGGGTAAAATAGCCAGGTCAACTTCTGATATCAAATCTCGAATTTTAACATTGCCTCTGAGCCACCAGAGGACTCTGTTTGTAGTAGTCTGAATAGCTAACAATAGCTATGTGCTTAACTTTGTTGTTAGATTGATAATTTGGTTGCCTTGTAGGTACTAAGTACTAGGCCCATTTCCAAAAAGATGGTAAAGTTGAATTCCACAACAAAAACTGGATCCACTCGGTGATAATTTGAGTCTCAGGCTGTATAGTCAATAATTCCACACTTCCATAATTTTATGATAGTTTGGTATCTTTAGTTATCACTATACAAAATTTAGTTGTTACAAGTTTAAAGAATCAAAAACATTTTATGCCTTGAGTAGATTAAGAACTCTTTTAAAAGCATAACACACAATAATGCAAAAAAATTATCTGACTATTTTTTTATATCAGGCGTCTATCTTCAACATTGTAGATATATAAAATTCCTCGTATCATTTAGTTTCAATTCAGTATCTATTAATTATTAGTTTTTTGTACAAAGCAAACAGTAAAAAAAACAACTAGAAAAGAAAAGAAAGAAAATGTGTTAGTAAACAATAACATTGCATAATGGCTTAGGTCTCGCCAGGTGGTTAGTACTCTCGACTCGCAACTTGTGGGTCGCAAATTCGAATCCTCGACCCACCACACATTGTTTGTTTCTCTTTTAGAATTTGCGCAAAGTTATACGAGGGCTATCTGCGCTAGCCGTCCCTAATTTGGCGGTGTAAGACTAGAGGGAAGGCAGGTAATCATCACCACTCACCGCCAACTCTTGGGCTACTCTTTTACCAATGAATAGTGGGATTGACCGTTACTTTATAATGCCCCCACGGTTCGAAAGAGCGAGCATACTTGTTGTGATGGGGATTCGAACCCGTGACACTCAAATTACTAGTCAAACACCCTAACCACATGACCGTGCCGCCCCTACTCCCACAAACATGCTCGCCCTTTCAGCCGTAGGGGCATTTTATCTATCCGCCAATCTCCCTATTCAGTGGTAAACGTGTGCTACAATAGTTGACAGTGGGTGATGAGGACTAGCTGCTTTCTTTCTAGTATTTCAGTGCTAAATTAGGGACAGTTAGCGCAGATATCCCTCATGAAGCTTTGCGCGAAATTTAAAACAAAATAAACGTCTGAAAGGCTTCGGGGCAAGATTTTCATGTATGTTTCCTCTTTCTATCCATTTATTATTCTCCCACAATCAGATGTATATAATAAAGTTATAATGAAAGACGATATTGATTAAAATGACACAAGCTGGTTCAATGGCTAGAAACAATCGTTTGAAAGAAAGCTAACTCTGCTTGGGTATAAAAATAAACACTTTTTATTTGTAGTTCGTTGCTTATTCGGAATTGTTCATAAATCCTAACATAATACTGCCTAATCACGGTTTGGATTCACGATAGAAGTAACAGTTCACCCAATTACATTGGGTGTGTAGCAAGCTTTCAACTGTTATCTCGAAAGTGGAATGATTAGGTCTGAATTTCGCGCAAACCTAGTAACGGGCTATCTGCACTATCCGTCCCTAATTTAGCAGTATAAGGGAAGGCAGCTACTCCTCACCACTCACCGCCAACTCGTGGGCTACTCTTTGAGCCGCGAACAGTGGGATTGACCGTCGCATTATAGCGCCTCACGGCTGAAAAGGCAAACATTTTTGGTGTGACTGGGATTCGAACTCTCTACCTTCAGATTAAGTGGAGTGCCTTAACCATCTAGCTAAGCTGGGCCTCTCGATAGTGGACTTGTGTGTATATATATATATATATAAACTAATTTGGAAAATGCCATTATAAATGCCTTTCAACTGCTGTTATGATTCTACATGTCAAATTGTATTTACACTTATGCTAGAATATTGTTACAGTAATCTCCAACAGATCCGTTTTCTACGCAAATTTCACGTATTGTTACAGAAAGCCCTAACAGATTAATTTGGTAATCGTAGGTAGGTGTTTAAAGTTAATAAAAGAACATTTTAAAAACATTTTTAGGTATTTTATTTCTTCTTTATAAGGTATGGTATTTAGACATACTTTATTGCTTAGACATTAATTAACGTGTTTAGAATATCTAGTTCCGTAGATCCATGGGGATTAAAACACCGTGTTTATGTATTTTAATACTAGAGTTATCGATGCGGTTTATACATCACAGGATTTTTAAACACGTTTTTTCCTTCTGAATTACACATGTTAATAATTTGTTGTTACTAGTGGCTAGTGATTGTATTGGTTATTGAACCCCTAACGATACGCAAGCCACAAAAATACTGTTTTTCAGCTAGTTCCACTAATTTCTCCTGAGTCATATTTTCGTTTTTTTTAAATATAAAATTGGTGTGTGTGTGTGTGTGTGTGTGTTTTCTTATAGCAAAGCCACATCGGGCTATCCGCTGAGTCTACCGAGGGGGAATCGAACCCCTGATTTTAGTGTTGTAAAATAAAATTGGTACTTTCACAATATTACTGAATGTGATACAACATGTACTTTCACAATATTATTGAATGTGATACAACATGTGGACGCTGCTGACAGTAGGACAGTATAAACAGATAAGGTTTTTATTTGTTGGATTTCTTGTTGTAATTTAATATTTAAATAATGTAACTCAGTTCTTTATCTTTGTGTAGCTATAATGCATTTTAAAATAGTAGATACTAGCCACAAAACACATTTATTATTTTTGGAGATTCTTGCAAACTAGGACTGAAAATAACCTGACAAGAGGCTATCTCACGGAACAAATTATTTTCCTAACTGAAGCCTTTGCTCTTGTAGTGACTTGGGTCAGACATGCTGTGCTAGTAGGTACCAACATTAGTTGACTAATGAGAACATATGTATCTTCCACTCATTAAGTAGTTCCTTTTAGAACAAACCAGTATCTTAATTGTTTTCTGCAACTTCTTCGTAAGAACTGAGCAGTTAGAGATGTTCACCACAGTTTCCTCTGAAATTAATTAAAGTAGAGGTATATGTTTGTTAGTTTGTGTAGAAAAACTAATACAGTGACGGGAATATAACGTGTATAGGATACCTTCCAGTGTAAATCAACACAATTCAAGTGAATTGGATAAAATAGTGACTAGAGTGCATAATAACAACCCAAAAACTGTATAGCAAGTGTAGCAGACAATAAAAAAATCAGTGAAATTTATATCTCCAAGCTACTATATTATATACACCTTTAATTGTTAAGCTACAGAATATTCTAGCCATGTTGTTCTCACCACGGGTTTCGAAAACCGGTTTTTATCCCACATTTAATAAAATATATTCGTAGGATCTTAATTCTCATTGGTAAGAAGCAGAAAATGAAATTTTACTGGTTTTTATTTTCGTTTGTTTTTTGAATTTCGCGCAAAGCTACTCGAGGGCTATCTGCGCTAGCCGTCCCTAATTTCGCGGTTTAAGACTAGAGGGAAGGCAGGTAATCATCACCACCCACCACCAACTCTTGGGCTATTTTTTTACCAACGAATAGTGGGATTAACCGTCACATTATAACGCCCCCACGGCTGAAAGGGCGAGCATGTTCGGCGCGACGGGGATGCGAACCCGCGACCCTCGTTTTTTTCACTCTAAAATATTCAACAAAGAGTCTATAATACCTCCAACTGAAAAGTAACTCATTTTTGAATATAAGTGGCCTGGCATGGCCAAGCGTGTTCAGTCGTTCGACTCGTATTTCGAGGGTCGCGGGTTCGAATCCCGGTCGCACCAAACATGCTCGCCCTTTCAGCCGTAGGGGCGTTATAATATGACGATCAATACAACTATTCGTTGGTAAAAGAGTAGCCTAAAAGAGTTGGCGGTGGGTGGTGATGACTAGCTGCCTTCCCTCTAGTCTTACACTGCTAAATTAGGTACGGCTAGCGCAGATAGCCCTCGAGTAGCTTTGCGCGAAATTAAAAACAAACAAACAAACATTGAATATAAGTATCACACAGTTATTTATTTAACCAAACAACTTATAGGCTCCACAGGTTTCATCGAGACTTATCTCTTCAGTTAATGGAACAGCATTATTCAAAAAATAACTGTACTATAGATTACATACGTCGAAATATTATAATTACAATTATTACAATAAGTATTGTTAACCTACGACTGCCTTTTGACAAGACAGTAACACTGATGGAAGACACGACAGCGTGTTTTAGGATACTGTATATTTATTACAAGTTATTTCAAACATTAATTCTTTATTTGAAATTAAGCACAAAACTTTACCACGGGTTACCTGTGCTCTGCCCACCACGGGTATCGAAAGGTATTTCTATAGAGGGGAGTCAGCAGAAATACCACTGTGCAACTGGAGGGCTAAATATTGATGAGCAATATTTATAGAATATTGCGAGACCTTTCTTTTTTACGGAAAGAAGAACAACATTGAAAAAATAGTTTAATGATGGTTGAAGTTATAGATGTGATTTTTAATGTTTTACAAACCTGCCTATCACTGAAGAACTTTAATTAACAGAAACCTGCCTAGTGATGTCTGCTCTCTCTTGTTTTATAATTTTCGGATTCATTTATCCAATATAAACTTTACTGTTGTATTTCACTCTTTGATGTATTAAACGCTAGACGACGCTATCCTTGAGAGCATCCATCTGGTATACTTTTTGTAGCTCCTTTAGATAATTTTTACCATAAGGGAGCCGAAAGGTTCAGGTGTTACCTATTCTTCCTCGTTATGTAAGTTTTATTAGTCTTAGAACTACGTAAAAATTCAAAGTTCATCCAAAGCACGTTTGTTATCGAAAGCTTATAATGAACTGCTGTAGATTTCCTAATAAAAGGAGCAAATGTAAATTAATCCAGGCGAAGAGACTGGAATTCCTTAAAATCTGACTAGCGACAGGATATGGAAAACATATTGGTAAAAATTGTCTGACGTGTAATCAGACGTTTTGATATTCATTTTAATATTTGATTTAAAAAGTAAGAAATGCGATCGTTATAATTTTCACATCCAGGTGGACGTATAGCGTTCTTCGTTTTATTGTGATTATAAGGAATCCGGTGTAACATCAAATATTCAAGTTTAAAGTGTAATAATCCGTCGTGTACAGTTTTATTGTTATATTTAGTTGTTTTGTTTGATTGTTTTTGGATACCTATGATCTTCCATAATAGATATTCCAAACCCGTTTTTTAGCGTCTCAAACACTAAGAATTGCCATTCAGTGAATGGTGACTTTATTCTAAGGATGCTAATCTGATCTAAATACGAATATTGTTAAACCCATTCTACGTTTATTTATCATGACGTGTATCACAGTGATTTTATTCTAACAATGCTATTTTGATCTAAATACGGACACTGTTAAACCCAATCTATGTTGATTTATCATGGCGTGTATCACAGTGATTTTATTCTAACAATGCTAATTTGATCTAAATACGGACACTGTTAAAACCATTCTGTGTTGATTTATCATGATGTGTATCACAGTGATTTTATTCTAACAATGCTAATTTGAAGTAAATACGAATGCTGTTAAACCCATTCTGTGTTGATTTATCATGACGTGTATCACAGTGATTTTATTCTAACAATGCTAATTTGATCTAAATACTGATACTGTTAAACCCATTCTGTGTTGATTTATCATGACGTATGTTACGGTGACTTTATCCTAATGATGCTAGTCTGATCTAAACACAAGTACTATTTAAATAACTCTGTGATAGTTTATCATGGAATATGCCACGGTAACTTTATCCTAATGATAAAATTTTGTCTTATATATCCTATTAATTTATCATTACAGGTTGGAAGGAAATACAATCGTCATACAAAACCTGTTCATGTTATTCGTTGATGTGAACTTTATCAGATGCCAAATATTAGAAACTTTTTAAGTTGAAAACTCCAGAAAAGTATTTTCTCATACTCACGTGAAAACGACATATGTTAATTTGTGTTTCGTTTTGTTACGTTCAGCATGTTTTTCTTCTGTATTGCACTAAACACTATATTACTCTTACAAAGTATAGAAATGTGTTTTGTTTTAGGCTGTTTGGGGCTCGTGTTTTCTTTTCTTTCCAGGTTTTGTAAATTGTACAATGTAACGTAAGCACAGAAAGGGTTATAAAGGCCACCGGAGTTTAGTATTGTAGCGGGTCTCATCAGAACGGCCATGATAACAAGTTATTCTGTCTAGCGGAGTGATATATAAAGCTTCAGGTAGGAAATAGGTCTGGTATAATATTTGTTTATACACTGGTTTTTGTATTATTTTATGCCTACGAAAAGATGTGAAAGGCGGTTCAACTTTCCACGCTAGCTTTAATATATGTGTTTCTTTCATATTACAGTCCTGAAGATAGTAATATTAAACATGTATTTATACAAAACCCTAATTCCCATGGATTAAAGGGCTAAACAAGTATTTTACCTCTGTAAATATTTCAAACTACAAAACACGAAACTCTTGGTAGATCGATGGAAACTGTTACACTCTGAAATTCTAGTTGTGAATATGTAGTCTGTCGTAAGTTAACATGTTTTATCTTATACACCATTTTTTGTGATACTGATTTTAATGAGTTATTACATGAGATTTATCCATATTTTCTTTTAAAAATATAACCGATACAGAAGAAATACCAAAACTCAACTTCAGAGCATTTACCGAATTTTTGAAATTAATACTAAAAAGCAATTTTCAAAGTTTTATTTTAAAGTACCAACACCTAGAGTTGTTTTTCAGGAGAATATCAGGTCTTTGTTTTCCCTTTAATTTTTCGTGTTTTTACTTACGTAACGATAAATCGAAATCGACTTCGTAAATTACTTCAAAAGTTTACATACAGCGGTTTCTTGATCGAAAATGAAAAAAACAAACAAATCCAACTCACACGTAGCTGGAGGTACATGCGATCTTAGCTGGTAAATCACTGCCTTCGAAACTAATTTCAGTAACAAACGTTTTTAGATGTTTCAAATGATAAATATTTGAACTTTAAATCGTCAGGGAGCGTCGTAACCTTCTATACCGATACATGGTTAAACCAGATGTTAAATCTGGGCTGAAACAGTAAATCCTAACTTTAAAATATTTTTTGTCTTTTTTTTTATGTAAGCCGAGTAAAATCGAACACGAGCGATGGTTTTTAACTAGGAAGCCGCGATCAGAGATAAGGTACTAATTGTACATTTTCACACAACAACGACAAAAAAGAATTTTTGACAACTAACATAATAAAGTTCTCAGTAATTTGTTTTAAAATTTCCATTCGTGACTGGGAGAAGGAATAGCGTACTGGTATAATGGTAAAAGTAATACCAGAAGCTTTAATGCCTTTAGTTTTTCACAGAACAGTAATGGAAAATCAATGAACATGTGTCATAAGTTGGTGCTTTTCGTCTCCTTATAATAAACCCGTACTGACACCTTGAACACTTATTTTTCAAATATGAAACCATCTAAACTACTAGGGAAAGCTATTGTGAAAACCAGTTATTGTTACTTTCATTGTAAAGCTAAAATGGCATGATTTTATTACTTTTTTCCCTTTATACATTAGGCCCAGCATTGCCAGGTGGCTTAGGCACTCAACTCGTAATCTCAGGGTCACGGTTTCGAATTCACGTCACACTAAACAGCCGTGGGGCGTTATAATGTGACGGCCAATTCCATTATTCTTTGGTAAAAGAGTATCCCAAGAGTCTTATCTCTAGTCTTACACTGCTAAATTCGGGACGGCTAGCGTAGATAGCCCTCGTGTAGCTTTGCGCGAAATTCAGAACAAACCGTTTATATATTAAACTACAGCCAACGAAATATCAAGACCATTTAGCCTAGTATGTCTTACGAAATTCCTTTTAGGAAATGTATGTTTGTTTTTGAAGTTCGCACAAAGCTACACGAGGTCTATCTGCGCTCGCCTTTACTAATTTAACAGTGTAAGACTAGAGGGAAGGCAGCTAGTCATCACCATCTACAGCCAACTCTTGGGATACTCTTTTGCCAAAGAATAATGGGATTGGCCGTCACATTATAACGCCCCACGGCTGAAAGGGCAAACATGTTTAGTGGGACGAGAATTCGAACCCGCGACTCTCAGGTTACGAGTCGAACGCCTGAACACGCTTGGCTATGGTTACGAGTGAAGTGTTTTAGCCACCTGGCCATTCCAGGCCTCCTTATAGGAAATTGACAGTTTGTTCATTGATCTATAGAACGATGGATAAAATAGTTTCATTAGACACGAGTGTAGTGTTTTAGCGTTGTTTTTTTCAGTAAAACTTGATATTTATGTAACTTCTTGAAGGTGAGATATTAGAGGTATTTAATATCGGTGCACAGTTATATTGGACGTTCTTTGATAGATACAGGTAGTACGATATGTTAAAACATATTTTAAGTAATCAATGGTTTAATTTTTTTATTCAGGGATTATGTATTACGTTCACCAAGATTATTTTCAAACATGCAAAAATTAGTGCCAACAAGTCTAGCAGTTTAAATCAGTTTTATTTCATGTATTATTAGATTGAAAAATCAGTTGAAAATCGTTAAATAAAAGAACCTAAAATTTTTAGAAAAAACGAATTTAAAAAAATGACAAACTGTTAAAACTTATTTGTTCATAGGATGGGATACTTTTGATATTAAGACAGAAATTTAGGTAAAAACCTTGGCTCTGTTGTACTTGAATGGTTTCTGATCATTTTTACCTTCCAGTAGAGCGACTTGTAATTTAATCTGTGAATAAAAGTACTTGCGGTGTTGTTAGTGGCCTGAGAAACTTTTATGCAGAAATAGTACTTTTATTAGGATGACACATTATGTGAAAAATATTTCCCTGACAGTTCACAATATGTGTTTCCAGGCTAAAATACTCACATTTGTTGAAAGTAAGTTAAACGAATTTCAATTATTATTTGATTTGTGTTTTAGCTCACACCAATAATAGGGATAATATTTTATTAAAGAATATAACAATGAAAGTTACTCTGAATATTATGTTTTCATATATACTCCAGAGACTTAGGAACCTATGAGTTGAAATAATCAGGCAAACTTTATTTTAATGTACTGAACATATTGATAGCAGTTGAAGATCCTCTTGAGCACAGTAAGTTGAAATTCTATGGAAGGTTCACTTGAGGCACAAGAGCTATTCTATGGAAGGTCCTTTTGATGCACAAGAGCTATTCTATGGAAGGTTCACTTGAGGCACAAGAGCTATTCTATGGAATGTTCTCTTGAGGCACAAGAGGTCGTATTCATTGGAAGGTCTTCTTGAAATACAAGAAGTCGTATTCAGAGGAAGGTCCTTTTGAGATAAAAGAGATGATATTCTATGGAAAGTCCTATAGAGGCACAAGAGGTCGTATTCAATGGAAGGTGTCTTTGAGCTATAAGAAGTTCCAACTAACTCTTTTACAAGTATTAGTTCAGATTAAGTATTAGTCATTGTTAATTTTAAAGAATAAACCTTGACTGCTAGATGTTACAGTGATATAAATAGGTTAAGACGTATGAAAATAGACATAGGATATAATATTATACTTCAGATTTTATATTTACTGTAATGTTGTCATTATAAAGAGGTATGTAGATACACTCAGTCCCTATAATATTTCCATATGTAATAATGTGTGATAGCAGAAAACTTTAATGTCGAACGTTGAAATGATATTCGTGGCCTAATGACCTTGGCTTCAGGAAATAACGTAATCTGTGTTAGTTTTTATAAGCCGGAAAAACAAATTCGCTTCATTCTTCGATATGATAGTCTTTTAAACTACTATGATGCCATAAAATGCTTCTGCCAAAGATAGTGCAAGAAAACGCAGTAACTGGTTGATATCGTCCTTGCTAACTTAACTTATTTAGTTCGATGATTCTTTTCCTGTCTGAGCAAGAAGAATTTTCAGTAAAACAAATTTGTCGACAGTAAATGATTCGACCCAAAAGTAAAACTATTTGTAGATGATTTTGTTATTTAACGTAGTCCATAAAAGATCTAATCGATCATTAAATTACTATTTTTTATTAGGCCAGCTGCGCATTTTCAACTTTAATAATCATTTAAACATGCACGCACTCACACATCGAAACCGTTTGTTTTAGATATTTCCTCTTGTCTGTATTTGTGTAAACAATGATTGGTTAAGCGAGTATATCGTGTTTCAGGACGCAACGAGAAAAAATTAATAACGTAGTCTGTATCCCCAAAAAATTGTACTATGTTTAATCTCCCCCAAAAATTGTACTGCATTTAATCTCCCCAAAAAATTGTACTATATTTAAGTAAATCAAAATCTGGTAAAATATATAAATTCAGAATTATTTGTTCCACACAAGCAAATGTTTCAACATTTGGTTTTGTTTATAAAGAGAGCTGAGAGGAGTGAAAATTCCAGGATAGGCCACCTTTTCAGTTTCACGTTGCACTGAACCTTTCCTTCTGTTATTTCAAGTTTAAAATATCATTAATGCAACAGCTCATCTGATATCCTCACTCTATCTCAATTTATATATGATATTTTAAGTGGCATGCATTACAAAACACACTTGTATGTGTTGCTTCAGTCTTGTTTCCAAGATCCATTCTTCCATATGCAATGCCAGTTTCAGCCAGAATTAGAAGCAGAGTTAATAAGATAAACTTTACAAATACGGTGGTGTAGCAGTGCCATAAAATACTGGTTTACCAAGAACCCATGTTTTTAATATTTTAGATCTTTTTAGGAAGTGCTAGATAGTGTGTACAAATCTTGTTTAGGAGGTGCTAATATGTACTAATCTTGTTTAGGAGGTGCTCGTGTGTACGAATTTTATCTAGGAGGTGCTGGTGTACACGAATTTTATCTAGGAGGCGTTAGCGTGTATGTATCTTAGTTAGGAGATGCTAACTTATGTGGATCTTATCTAGGAGGTATTAGCGTGTATGAATCTTATCTAGGAGGTGCTACCGTATATGGATTTTATCTAGAAGGTGTTAGTGTGTGTATATCTTATCTAGCAGATACACGTATGTATCTTATCCAGGAGATGCTAACGTGTATGTATCTTATCTAAGAGGTTTTAGTGTGTATGGATCTGATCTAGGAGGTGTTAGTGTGTATGGATCTTACCTAGGAGATGCTAACATATATGGATCTTATTTAGGAGATGCTGACGTGTATGTATCTTATCCAAGAGGTGTCAGTGTGTATGGATTTGACCTAGGAGGTGTTACATGTAAAAAACTCAACCGTTAAGGTTCATGTTTTATTGTTAATATTCCGAACCGATTGGTAACTACCGAACCTTTTAAACTGAAGAAAGTTCAAACACTAGTTCTTATTCACTCATAAGAGATTCAAGTCAGACAGTCTTATTGTGGTATATTATCACATTGATCAGAAAATTAAAAATGACTGTTCTTTTGTTAAAAGTAGATTTCTAATGATTGAGATGTATTTTTAAAAGATATTTCAATTATTTTACGTGAATTTTTACATATTTTATTTTTTATTCTGAAGCACAAAGCTACATAAAGAGCTTATCTGTGCTCTGCCAACCACGGATAACGAAATCCGGTTTTTAGCAGTATGAGTTCACAAAACATACCGCTGTATCACTGGGGGAATGTTAGCACAAAATATGTTATCAAACGTAACTAAAGGGTCTACATGTAATAGCACAGCTAAACCATGCATGACTAGTTCAGTCACCGACTTTTTTAATATTATTTCTCGAATCGTTAGAGACGATTGCATTTACGAAGCAATTTGAGAGAAAAAAGTTTTCTTTTCATTGCGCACTTTCTCAGTTAATAATCTGAACAAACCTTGGGACTATAGGTTATTGCGTTACAGTGTTGGCCTAAAGTGGTAACTGTGTGATATTGCAAGTAAACTAACATGTTCACTTGTCTTACCTATAAAAGCTCGAGTAAGGAATCGGTAGGAACAAAAATACTTTGTTTACCGGCAATAATTATTGAGTTGGGAAAACAAAACTGTCCCCTATTTACCTTTTTCTTAGCTTTACTCGTAATGATACATCACAACAACTGAGTCATGAGAAGAAAGTTGTTATTTTGTTTTTGTTTGTAAAGGTTAGCGTTACAAGCCAAGGATTACATAAAAGTCTTTAAACATTTTTTTCTAATCAAGCAGACAGAAAATATGATTTTGGTTTCAATACACGGTAAATATTACCTTTTATGGTAACGAATCTAAGAACATCTTGGCATTTGAAGTTTAGGTCTTCTCGACAGGTTGTTTTGAATTTCGCGAAAAGCTACACTACGGCTATCTGCGC
This sequence comes from Tachypleus tridentatus, assembly GCF_004210375.1. Taxonomy (NCBI): domain Eukaryota; kingdom Metazoa; phylum Arthropoda; class Merostomata; order Xiphosura; family Limulidae; genus Tachypleus; species Tachypleus tridentatus. The sequence goes on along the minus strand of NC_134837.1, from coordinate 191,814,124 downwards.
TAGCCTTTTCTAAGTTAGTAGTGTAAGACTAGAGGGAAGGAAGCTAGTCGTCACCACCCACCGCCAACTCTTGGGCTAATCTTTTACCAACGAATAGTGGGATTGACCGTACATTGCAACGTTCCCACGGTTGAAAGGGCAACCAAGTTTAGAAGGGACATTCTAATGGTTTAAACCCAAAGAAATTTAAAAGTAGCTTTTTCGCCGCTTTGATGTACACACACACGCACATACAGATTTTAGGATTTTGAAAGTTGTTCCTAATAAATCTCGAGTTACTCTTGGATTAAAAATAATTTATTCTAATATACAAATAAACTACTGGCGAGACTTCTTTTATGCCAGTTGCAGAAAATGCTAAATAGAAATATCTATGTTACTTCTGTTGTTCACACTTTGTTCCATCCACAAATACTCATGTTTAATCAACAAATATTTTGTCAGTTAAATATGATTTTTCTCTAACAGTATCAATTAGATGTTACGTAATCTAGTTGTCATGTGCAACGTAACCATATAAACTAAACTAGATTTATATGATACTTTATTAAGTTTGAGACTACTTTTACATATATATTTAGGGCAAAGTTTGCCCATTTATTACCGTCAACTAATAATTTGAAGGTTCGTGACCTGTTGCCGCAAACACACTTTCTGTACTTTGGAGCCGTGAGCACTCTATTAGAGCAATAGCCAAATCTTCTGTTCGCTTAAACAGAAGCAGCCCAAAAGTTGGCTGTATCTGCCTTTGATTACTTGTCCTAACTCTGTTCCATTAGTTTAAAATTAGGAACGGCTATGTGCAGGTAACCTGCTTATAGCTTTGCTATACATTTAGAAACGACATACAATCTTTTATCAAATCCTTTTAAAGTTTGATTTTATGTATATATTTAAAATTATACCTTGTTGAAATTATAATGTACACATTCCTATTCAATAAATGACAACAGCCAGTAAAATGTTATCTGTAATGACGTTAAAACAACTGCAAAAGACGTACTGCAAAAAAAAATTCTTTTGGAAGGTTTGTTTGTTTGTTTTGGAATTTCGCACAAAGCTACACGAGGGCTATCTGCGCTAGGCGTCCCTAATTTAGCAGTGTAAGACTAGAGGGAAGGCAGCTAGTCATCACCACCCACCGCCAACTCTTGGGCTACTCTTTTACCAACGAATAGTGGGATTGACCGTCACATTATAACGCCCCCACGGCTGAAAGGGCGAGCATGTTTGGCGCGACCGGGATGCGAACCCGTGACCCTCAGATTACGAGTCGCACGCCCTAACACGCTTGGCCATGCCGGGCCCTTTTGAAGGAAGACAAATAATATATGTTTCGAAAATAGGTGTTTAACAGATAGGTGGTTGTCACAAATATATAAGCTGGAGCAGTGATAATATCGGTTATAATTAATCGTACATGGATTTTATAAATAACTAGTGTTAACTCAATATCGGTTGGAAATCTAGACAGTGTCAAAACGGACTAACGAATTGTAATATCACTATTACTATTTGCTCTTTAGGTATTTCGAGCACGTGACTACCTAACGGCCTAAACTACAAATGATTCATAATTAGTTTATTTCACCGTTATGATGCACACACACACTAATTTCAAAACTGAAACTCCAAAAGAAAAAAAAATTTAAGTTTGAATTAATTGAACTATTCAAATTTGAATCTAAGATTTAGAATTGATTTCTTGACGTAGATTTGGCAGCTTTTTCGAAAATTTGAAACTGTTTATACACTAAATATCTATTCTGGGTCCATCTATGTCTTTGTTGGTTACGGAGTTCATAATAATATAAATGATACGCGAAATAAAATAAAACAATACTATTTCAATCAGTCCTTCTAATTAGTAGTGAAAATCCATATTTATTATACATGAAAAAAGAACAGTGAGCATTGTAACAAGCAAAAAACAAAACCTTATCAGTATGATACACTATTACACCGGCAATAAATGATTTAAAAACGTGGTCATTTGAGGATTACGTGTGCGACGTTCGTACTATAAAATGATTAGTTTTGGTACTTTACTAGAGATAAATGTACTGAAAAAATGTACTGATGAAATCATTAATTTGTTGTTTGTTAGTATTAGGGATATTAATATATTTTAAATATTGTTTGCATTCAATAACAAATTATGGTATCTCTGGAAAAACTTCGTATTAACATTTTTTTTTTACAACATAACTTGTTCTAGTTCATATAAGAACATGTAATTTAAATATTGTACACTCATAATCTTTTCTTTTGTCGCGGGTATCGCGTGCAGGTTTCTTTTGGTAAGGTTTTGCAATATAAGTTTAGTCTGAATTTCAAGGAACTTATTTACCAATGTATCTAAATGTACTTTGGAAATATTCCGTTTAAAGGCGTTTTACAAAATTGGAGCCTAGCATGGCCAGGTGGTTAAGGCACTTGACTCGTAATCCGAGGGTCACGGGTTCGAGTCACCATCATACATGTTCGCCCTTTCAGCCGTGGGGGCGTTATAATGTGACGGTCAATCCCATTATTCGTTGGTAAAAGAGTAGCCCAAGAGTTGGCGGTGGGTGGTGATGACTAGCTGCCTTCCCTCTAGTATTGCACTGCTAAATTAAAGACGGCTAGCGCAAATAGCCTTCGTGTAGTTTTGCTACATAAAATTAGACTTATAATAGGAGGGGCCTGGCATGGCCAAGCGCGTGAGGCGTGCGACTCGTAATCCGAGGGTCGCGGGTTCGCGCCCGCATCGCGCTAAACATGCTCGCCCTCCCAGCCGTGGGGGCGTATAATGTGACGGTCAATCCCACTATTCGTTGGTAAAAGAGTAGCCCAAGAGTTGGCGGTGGGTGGTGATGACTAGCTGCCTTCCCTCTAGTCTTACACTACAAAATTAGGGACGGCTAGCACAGATAGGCTTCGAGTAGCTTTGTGCGAAATTCCAAAAACAAACAAACAAATATAATAGGAGAGGTATAGATCTGCTATGTTTAGACTATCATACACTGAAATATACCTTAACGCAGATAATATATTGTTTGAGTGTGTATATATATATACACATATTGAGGGTGTTAGAGAGGAAAATATATAGATATATTTAAACATATTTGCCTAATTTAATTTCTTATAAATATTGATACAATGATTGATTTGTGTCGTTGGCTTCACACGTGTTTAGTCTCTAAATATTCTGATAAATTTAACCCAGTAAACTCTTGGGATAAGAGTTCAAAATGCAGTAATTTACAAATAAATGCATCGTAATCACCATCACGTATAATCAATGTTACATGAACGATTATATATTTTTTTTACGATGGGTATCAAAATTGGTTTTATGTGCCAAAAGCTTTTTACTGTCAGTGACCATTTCAAAATTGTACGGTATGGCGAAATCGTAACGTCTATAAGGTATGATGCATATAATACAGTTATAAAAGTATTTTAATATATTAGAAGATACCAAACGAATTCTCAGATGCTTTCCTTTCTCTAGCAGAAATGTTGCTACAAACTTATCTCTATATAGAATATATCTGAAGGTTTCTCGTCATGCAAAATTTGAAGTGATTGGATAATTAATTTCGATATTTTTAGCGCACATTACCCAACGACGGAAGATATTTCACCCAAACATCAGTCAGAATGTTGACCTTAAATACCAGTATTAAGAAATTTTCAAGCTTCTGTAGAAAAGTTAGTGTTAACTAAATGCGTGGCGACTAAATATTAATGGTTTAAATGGTTTAAAACGTGAGTTTTTTGTTATCATCACTACAAAAGTAAGATTATATGCTTAATATTCTTATGTTTTGTTATTACGCAGACAAGTAATCCTGCGTCAACTGAATTTATTTATTTTTCTTGTGTACGAGTGCCAGATATCAGAGATTATGTCCTAAACAACCTTGTAATATGGCATTCTTTGAAATAGGCTTATCAGTTGCTTCTTTAAATGGCAGAAGAGTAGTCAACTTATTTAATGATGGAGAAGGTGGGATAAAGAAATCCATTGCATCAATATCTTTCACGTAGAACTGTAAGAAAGATTATAAAAATTCCAGAAGCTGAGAATAAGATTTCACAATACATGTGTCTTAAATTATGCATCGAAGCCACAAGTTCAATGAGAGTTGAAACGTACTGAATGCCAAGCATCTAAGAGAGTCACCACCTACAGAAAAACGACCTGAATCAAAATCGAACCTCATCACGAACTGTTTCATTTATGGTGATTAGCATGCCAAAGACCCTAAGAATTTGAAAAGATGGAGACGTGTTGATTAGTGTGGAATTGTAAAAATAGAGTATCATATACTAGAAAGATGAAAAAAAAGAAAACATGACCAATATTTGAAGCGAGGTTTTGCTGGCAGCTTTCTCGTTTCCTTTTTCCCATCTCCTACTGTCGACCTTTCTCATAAGAAGCAACCTTTTTCAAATTCCTGCTTGAAATATTGCTTTACTTGCTTCCTGCTCACCTCTTTCGTTTTAATTTTATCGTATTGAAAAAACTTTCCATTACAACTGTCTTCTGGCGCGTGAAGTAATTAATGCAACTTGGAGCACGAATTTAGACCAATCACACGCCCTTTTCTTACAGTTGGGAGACATTTACAATCAATTCCTCTTAACTATAGAAGCTATTTTCGGCAAAAAGAAAAATCTCCCTCACACAATACTCCGGAGCAACTGTCTCCAGATCAAGTTAAACGACGGTCACTAATAATATTTTCTATCTGTATGGTACTCAGTCAACAGCCTGACACACCAATACTACTAGTGTTTAAGCCTAAAACTTAAACGTATTTTATTTGGTTGCACCTAGGTAAATATTCTACATATTGAGCACTCGCATTTCCCTGCAAGTGTCAGAGTTTGGTGTTTCTATTCTTCTGTCTTGATATGATAATGGCATTCATTCGATATAAACATCTGCTAAAAAATTAAAACAAACAAGAAGATCAACCATCAACCAGGACTAACTCGGGAATCTGGATAAGGAAGTGAAGACATTACAACCAAGAATTTTTTATGTACATTTTTACGCTTTTTATAGTGGGCGTTTCTTCTTCCTTGAAGGAATAATTTCATTGAAGTGTAGAGGTTTTGTCGGTTTCGATGTTGAGTGATTCCGTCTAGTGGTTTAAGGTGACGCCATCTCGGAGAGATTGATTAACGCGTCAATTTATAACCTATCACATATACGTGCAGCTTTGATTCCATCTATCATATATAATACATGCAGCTTTGATCCCACCTATCAAATATACTACATGCAGGTTTGATCTCACCTATCATATATAATACGTGCAACTTTGATCCCACCTATCATATACATATATATGTGCAGCTTTGATCACACCTATCATATATAATATGTGCAGCTTTGATCACACCTATCATATATAATATGTGCAGCTTTGATCCCACCTATCAAATATACTACATGCAGCTTTGATCTCACCTATCATATATACTACATGCAACTTTGATCCCACCTATCAAATATGCTACATGCAGCTTTGATCTCACCTATCATATATACTACATGCAACTTTGATCCCACCTATCAAATATACTACATGCAGCTTTGATCTCACCTATCATATATAATACGTGCAACTTTGATCCCACCTATGATATATATATATATGTGCAGCTTTGATAACACCTATCATATATAATACGTGCAACTTTGATCCCACCTTTCATATATACTACGTGAAACTTTGATCCCACCTTTCTTATATACTACGTGCAAGTTTGATCCCACCTTTCATATATACTACGTGCAACTTTGATCCCACCTATCATATATAGTATGTGCAGCTTTGATCACACCTATCATATATACTACATGCAGCTTTGATCTCACCTATCATATATAATACGTGCAACTTTGATCACACCTATCATATATACGTGCAGCTTTGATCTCACATATCATATATAATACGTGCAACTTTGATCCCACCTTTCATATATACTACGTGCAACTTTGATCCCACCTTTCATATATACTACGTGCAACTTTGATCACACCTATCATATATAATACGTGCAGCTTTGATCACACCTGTCATATGTAATATGTGCAGCTTTGATCACACCTATCATGTATTATATGTGCAACTTTGATCACACCTATCATATGTAATATGGGCAACTTTGATCCCACTTATCATGTGTTATATGTGCAACTTTGATCCCTCTTATCATATATAGCATGTGCAGCTTTGATCACACCTATCATATATAATATGTGCAGCTTTGATTCCTTGTCTTTGACTTGCACGTTTGTGCGCATACTTAAATCCAAGTTTACTTGTCTTTTTTATGGTGATAATTATCAGAACTTGAGTGAGCATATCTTCTATTCTTGCTATTTTATCCTTAAAGATTTATTTCTTTTTATCATAACGTTTAATACAAACCGAAAGTCGTATTCGCGACTACTTTTAAAGCAAAGAATGAAGAACTAGATTACTCTATAGTCCATGTTATTGAGAATTGATTTCCTTTGCATCAGTAGTTAATAAAATTTATAAACTATCTTATTCATACAAAGAGCCCACTGTTATCAGCAGTAATGAAACACAAGATAAATCTAGTTTCATCAAAATAAATTAAAATACAAATTTGAATCTCTAATCCGTTTTTCAGACTTAGTGTATATGATCTGGAAAATGAACACACGGTGCCTTTTAGTTTAATGCGTGAAATGCCAAGCATCATGTAATCCAGTTTTTGGTTTTTAAACTAAACCAATGTGAAAAATGAAGTAAACCATTCGTGAATATACACGTTTCAGTTAATTTTTTTGTTTGCATACATCTACACAAATTCAGATATAATGATTCCGTTACAGCATCTACATTAATATGTACATTTTTAACTCTCTATTTGATCTATCATATAGATAACTGAATAAGTTATACGTTAATGCTTTAGCATGGTAATTTTTCACGTTTTACAAAAATTTGTTTAAAGTTATCACAGTTTCCTGATTTTTTGGCGGTTTCCAACTGAATGGCATCCTTATCTTGAAGTTCTTGTGATATAAGATATTCACATTAATTTCGGTGTTAATCTTTCCCCGTTTGCTGTCCCCCTCTCCCTCCCGTATATGACCCGTACCAAGGAGTATTGGCATAGGTGCAGTCACGCACAGAAGGCACACCGATCAATACAGACATTACAGCTCGTGCAGCCTGTGTGCTTCTGTCTGCATCAGCTGGCAGTCTGCCCCTAGCACGAGGCTTGCACGCACTAAGTTCGATGTAGTACGTAGCAGACAAAGTGGCTTGGACCCGCGTGTTCTGTGTGTGTGTGTGGTACCAGCACGTGTTCTGGCACCGGCACGAAGATTTCATATACACTTCATCAAGTAAGTAAATTCAGCTTTGAGCTTTTCAGAGGTTATAACAAACGTTTCTCTCAAAATTGTTTCTAAAAGTTATCAAACTAAATAATTTTAATTGAGGAACGAAGATAAATAATATATATGACTGAATAAGCATATTTTTAGTTACTAAAAAAAAACCCTCAGTGTTTACAACTTAACTTATGGTTTCATGATATCTGGACATCTTGTAGGAGCGAACAAACAACTAATCGCTAAACTTGATAACTGAAGCGTTTTTGGAAGGTAGCCTTTCTTTCTGCAAGAACGATTTACGTAACTCACCCAAGGAAAGTTTCGTGTTTTGTTATCAATGTTTCAATACCCAGTTCACCCAAGGAAGGTTTCGTGTTTTGTTATCAATATTTCAATACCCAGTTCACCCAAGGAAGGTTTCATGTTTTTTTATCAATGTTTTAATACCCAGTTCACCCAAGGAAGGTTTCGTGTTTTGTTATCAATGTTTCAATACCCAGTTCACCCAAGGAAGGTTTCGTGTTTTGTTATCAATGTTTCAATACACAGTTCACCTAAGGAACTTTTCGTGTTTTGTTATCAATGTTTCAATACCCAGTTCACCCAAGGAAGGTTTCGTGTTTTGTTATCAATGTTTCAATCCCCAGTTCACCTAAGGAAGGTTTCGTGTTTTGTTATCAATGTTTCAATACCCAGTTCATCCAAGGAAGGTTTCATGTGTTGTTATCAATGTTTCAATTCACCCAAGGAAGGTTTCATGTTTTGTTATCAATGTTTCAATACCCAGTTCACCCAAGGAAGGTTTCGTGTTTTGTTATCAATGTTTTAATACCCAGTTCACCCAAGGAAGGTTTCGTGTTTTGTTATCAATGTTTCAATACCCAGTTCACCCAAGGAAGGTTTCATGTTTTTTTAT